>NC_141620.1:31152482-31453107 GCF_047967505.1 Dipteris shenzhenensis
GTGGAAATACATCATGCAATACATAAGAAAAAGACGTAGAAAATAACTAAGGTTTAGGCTGAAAATGCCATCTCAACCCTGTCGAAGTCTCAAAGGAGAAGGGGGAGCCCCTCCATTCCAAGAAAACAGCCCTCCTAGCAAAAGCTACCCAAGAGGATCCTTGCATACTCGTCCAGATGGCCATCAATGTATGTATAGTGTCTGTGCATGTCTGTGCATATACTGGCCAAAGTGCGGGAGGGGTAAACCTGAGACCCATCCAAAGCCTCTGTGCATCTGGCTCTCCAAATATGCCACGCTGAAATGCTCGCCGATCTCTCCCCAGAAGAGTCCACCAAGGCATGGACAGCCCTAAAGGGTAAGACTGCAATATCATCCACAGAGCACAACTCGACCAAGTGACATCTAAAATGAGTCATGTCTCTCAAAAAAGACCGGAGGCCTCGAAAGAGAGAGCCAAGCAACTGAGCCCCAAGTCATGAAGAAGGGGGATAGAGCAGAAGAACTGAAAATCCTAGCAATCCCCTTCCAAATAATCCTCACCTATCTGCAATCCACAAGCAATGCTGAATTGTCTCCATAGCAGAGAGGCAACGAGGACAGGTAGGGCCGGCTCCTGAACCTGGATCTCCATAGGTTCACTCTAATCCCACCATGAATAGAAAGCTAGAAGAGAGAGTGATTTTTCCATTCGTGTGGGATTTCCAGAGTCTCCATCAATAGAAACATGAAAACTATCCCAATGAGGAGCTCTGGAAGGCCTCCAACCTCTACATCTGAGCTGAAATCTCCTGGCATTACTGATAGTCTAACGAAAGAAGGGGAGGCTCTTCTCTCGGTGTCCTTCATCAGTCCATTCCCACTCTCCTGGTCCCACTGCAAGAACTTTATGAGGACACCTCCATAAAGCCATAACCTCCATGATCCCATGGAAATGAGAAGAGGGTCAGAATTTTCGTACCGCTGTCAGTCAAAACCAAACTCCACATAACCCATAATCTTTACAGGCTGAAATGCTCTCTCTAGCAAGATGTCATCTATGGAGTTGGACAGCCTGTCTCCCAAATGCACATAAAAAACCAGAGCATCCTCATGTGCATCTCGAACTACAATAACCTGAAGTGGAATGTCTGTATTCGTGAACGCAGCCATCCAAGTGGAACAAAGTAATAGGCATGTCATCTGTCTCCGCCCAATTTACTGACAAGCTGCATTGATATGCTGAATTCTCCCTACGCTACTTCTAAGATCACTAGCCATCTAAAATTTCTTGTTATCTGAAAGCTTTTAAAAAGCTTTCCAAGATCCCACAGTGGAGGCAGGCCCCCTCTCCCAACTGGACCACTACAGGCAGCTCTCTCTCGCAGGTCGTGCTCTTGTAGTCAACCAGGTTCTCCTAGCCACGGCTTGGTATGTGGCTTCTTGTTGGTGTTTCTCGAGATCCAGCGTGGCACAGCTTAGGAGGTTGGTCCGGAACTTCCTGTGGTCTGGGGGGGACGGCGGTCTCAGAGATACCAGAGCCAGGGTTGCCTGGCAGACAGTCATTCTTCCGCAGGTTGAGGGTGGCCTGGGGGTCATTGATCCTGAGCTTCAGAGTCAGGCCCTACTGGGCAAGTTATTTATCCGCGGTTTGACCCCTGGGGGGCAAACGTGGAAGATGTTACTTCAGCAGGGGGTCGGTTCTTGTGTCCCGCGCCGAGGTGGAGAGTGGCTACCGTCCCTCAGGTGGATCTTCACTTCTGCCCCACTCCCCACTCGTTCGTAGCCTTCTTATGGTTTGGAGGCGGCTCCGCCTCAGTCTCATTCAGTCCCCTCCTAGCTGTCAGGAGGAGATCGATCGCCAGCCGCTCATCTGGAACGACCAGGTCAGAGATGCCGAGGGCCTTCAGCTGGGGGAGAGATCACACATCAGGTGGGACGGCTGGATGCGGGGGCCAGCCCGGTCCCTTCGAGTTTGGAGGGACACGTATAGACACTTGGATACCGCTGCTCTAGCAGTCGCAGTCGGAGGTGCCCGTGGAGCTCAGGTGAGAAGCACGGAGATAGACGGAGCGATTCCAGCCGGTTGGTTGGTTCCACCCGAGATCCAGACCCTCATGCCTGGTGATGACCGTTGGCTGGGACAGTTCACCCCCCGTGGCATCCCACTGGTGGTTGTAGGTCGGATGGACGACACTTCAGTTTCCTTTTTCACGGTTACGGGGGACGGCCGACTCAGGAGAGAGGATGTGCTCATCGACCCACTACTCCCATGGCAGAGGGTTCGGGTCGTAGGCCTCGTGGGGAAGGTTTGGCGGGCCGATCCCAGTATAGAGCAGGATTAGCTGCAGTTATGGCGACTCTGGCTCTGGGAGGGGCGGACCTTGTCAGAGCTTGATTGGGACCCAGGAGAGTGGAGATGGCCAGAGATTGTGACAGGTCAGGGGCCGACCTCTTTCTTCGCCTACAGCACGACATTGGGCAGGAGAGTTCTCGGGAGGATGCAGAGCCGCCCGCCCACCCAGCGGCCCAGTTGGTATGCTCAGGGTATATCCAGGTTATTTTTGCAGGCCTTCTGGAAGGCCTTGTGGGAGAGCTGGCGACCGCGGAAGATCTCCTACTTCCTTTGGCTTCTCGCCCACAAAGGTCTTCCAGTGGGGAGCTGGTTGCGGCAAGTGGGTCACGATGGACGCTGCCAGATCTGTCATGAGGGCGAGGAGTCACCAAAACACTGTCTGTGGAGCTGCACTCGCGCCCAGGAAGTGTGGAGGTGGACCTTCGGGATCCTTACTCGCGCAGCACCGGAGTTAGGTATGATCACATGGGGTGCGTTCTGCTGGTGCAGCAACCGCACCTGGCTTTCATCACTTGTTCGAGGCATGTCCGCAGGACCCCACGTTCCTTATCACACAGGGGACGTGGGGGCCGCTCGAGAGCATTCCGCCGCACCTAGCAGAGGCTGACACAGGTTCTCAGGAGAGGCAGCCAGTCTGGGAGATTATTAGCAGCATCATAGGATGGCACATCTGGACCTCGCGCTGCGCGCAGATTCTCGGTGGCACCTCCCTTTCGACTGCCCAGGTCATGACTGACATCTGGAGTGAGATTATACACACCCTCAAAGGCCAGTGGGACCAGATACAGGGTGACTCCCGTGCTGGCCAGGAGAAGCGGAGACGTTTCCTCCGTGATTGGGACACACAGGGCCTCTTCTTCGAGCATACTTCGCAGGGCCTTCAGTGGCGCTATTCACCACCTCTCTGGCTGTTCATTCACACTCGCCTGATCCCTCCGTGAGAGAGAGCTTTACTTTTTTGTTTCCTTTTTGGGCTGCGTCCGATTTGTGAACGCAGTCCCATCAGTTGCAAAGCTGACCTCATGTATCTTGTTTTCGAAGTAATATAATCAGCACTGTTTTTTCGGCAAAAAGAATAATAATCTTTACAGGCTGAAATGCTCTCTCTAGCAAGATGTCATCTATGGAGTTGGACAGCCTCTCTCCCAAATGCACATAAAAAACCAGAGCATCCTCATGTGCATCTCGAACTACAATAACCTGAAGTGGAATGTCTGTATTCGTAAACGCAGCCATCCAAGTGGAACAAGTAATAGGCATGTCATCTGTCTCCGCCCAATTTACTGACAAGCTGCATTGATATGCTGAATTCTCCCTACGCTACTTCTAAGATGACTAGCCATCTAAAATTTCTTGTTATCTGAAAGCTTTTAAAAAGCTTTCCAAGATCCCACAGTGGAGGCAGGCCCCCTCTCCCAACTGGACCACTACATGTATTGTCTGCCATGCTCATTCAAAATACTATCGTTCCACATGACGGGCTGCCTATCGATCTCTTTGCGAGAGGAAGGGAGAACCCTCGAGATATACTCCTGAAGCTGGCCCAAGCTTTCAGGATAGTGTCCATAAGAGGGAAGAAGGAGATCTAAGATGGGCTGAAGTAAAAGTCCATCTAGTACTATCTATTCAATCTCCTCCGGATGAAGGTGTGCAAGACTGCATGCTCCAAGTAAAAAAATCCTTCCGTGGCTCCTGCCCAAGCATAAATCCCATCTTGGAAAGCAAGTCCCCGTAAATCTGGATCTATTAAACTAAGATACCCTTCCCAAGTGGGGAGAATCAAGGTCTCTATCATGGCTGTAACATCTTCTGTGCTACAATCTTCAATCAATGCAGACTTCATTCTTCATTCACTGCAAACACTCTCGGAAACTCTCTCTCTCTCTCTCTCTCTCTCTCTCTCTCTCTCTCAATGAACCCTTTGCTTCAGCACTCTGTGGCTTGTATGAGTTACTTTTTGACTTGTACTTTGTCTCATAGGCCCTCAAGGCCTCTTGCAGACGTTAATACATCTCTCTCTCTCTCTCTCTCTCTCTCTCTCTCTCTCTCTCTCTATCTCTCTCTCTCTCACACACACACAGAGAACACTAGGGCCCAGGAAAAATTGTCGGGCTGTAACCCCCCAAAGGTCTTTATTCATGAAGAGAGAATCTGAATACAAAGTTCAGCGTAGAGCTATGTTACAAAAAATTCCAAATCATGCATATTTACAAGAGCTCAAGGCTCATTCATTTGGCAACATGCCACTTGTCAAATGCATACTTTCCCAACCAAGAAGGACATGGTCCCGCAACTTCTTGGGTATGAACTGTTTATAAAAGGCTTTCTTGAAGCCCTTCCATTTCTTGGGAGCTGTATAATTAGCAATTTGGGCTATCCACCATGCACTAGCTGTACCAATCAAATGCAAACCAACCATATGAAGTTTCGAAGACTCACTGAAATTTTCCAAACTAAAGGTAGCACCAAATTGCCTTATGAATTGCATTGCCTTCTCGGCTTGACCATGGCAAATCTCACTGACTTCCCACCATCTTTGAACTCTTTAGTCTTTGCTCTCTTGCCAGACTTCTTCTTCTTATGCTTTGGATTTGATGATCCAGAAGAAGAAGATGATGACGAGGATGAAGAGGTAGTGCTAGAAGAAGAAGAAGACGAACTAGAAGAACTATGATGATGCTTAGCCTTTTTCTTCTTGGAAAAAGAATCTTCTCTTTTCCTCTTTTTGATGTCCTTAAAGCGAGACTTTTTACTCTTTCCTGATACATCATCTGTGGAAAGAGGAGTACGACTCAAAGATCTCTTTTTGCCCATCTCTTCCTGATTTGCTCCAGAAGGAGGCCTCTCTGGCTCTAACGCTTGAATCGCCAAAGTCAGAGAAGACTTTGTGCCTAGGCTCTGATACCAATGCAATCTTCAATCAATGCAAACTTCATTCTTCATTCACTGCAAACACTCTCTCAAAAACTCTCTCTCTCTCTCTCTCTCTCTCTCTCTCTCTCTCTCTTTGTGTCTGCTGGGAAAACAGAAAATTGGGTGGACAGAATTGAAAAATGCTATTCTCACTACAGCCAAGTCAGTTTTGGGGTACAAAAAGAGCAATAAAGAATGCAAGAAAGGGCTACCATACAATGTTTGGTTTGATGCTGAGTGCAAGGCAGCTAGGAATGCACTAAAGGGGATCCCAATGGGGGATGAGAAAAGAGCAGCTGAGAAACAGCTCCATGCACTTACACGTAAAAAAAGACGTGCACATATTGTGAACAAGGAATGGACTGATGCAATTGATTTTATCAAGCATCCTAGAAGAGCATGGAAAGGAATTAAACAAAGGTCAAATGACATTATGGGAGATTTTACAGAAACACAGATGCTGGAATATGCTCAACAGCTCTACACACATCCCAAGGCTCGGCCCATGGTGAGCATACCTCTCAGCAGTAATACTCAGGGTCTTTTCTCATTGAAAGATGTACAAGATGGCCTCAAGAAAATGGTAAATGGAAAGGCAGCAGACACTCTACACCTAGTGGCTGAACTCATTAAGTGGACCAATGAGCACACGCAAAGGCACATAGCAATGGCACTAAATCAGGCTTTGATGAATGGTTTCCCAACAGAATGGCAAGAGAATTGGATCAAACCAATCTACAAAGGGGGTGACCGCAATCAATTAACAAATTACAGAACAATTATGGTATGTTCCACTCTAGCCAAACTATATAGCACAATAGTAGAGGCCAAATTGAGTGCTTGGGCAGAGAAAGAAAATAAAAGAGCAATGGGACAAGCTGGTTTCAGACCAAAACACTGTACAGTGGATCACCTAGTCACTCTTCGAGTTTTGATGGAGGAAAGCCGCCTCAAGGGGAAGCCACTCTTCTGTTGTTTCATTGACTTTAAGAAGGCATTTGATACAGTGCCTAGGGATGTGCTATGGGAGAGAATGGAATGCATAGGGGTGCCCGAGGAAATAAGGTTTGCTGTCTTTAGACTTTATGAGAAAGTAAAATGTCAACTAAAATGTAAGGATGGGATGTCACAAGAGTTCTATAGTAATATGGGGGTAAAACAAGGATGTCCGCTCTCACCCACTTTGTTCGGCCTATGCATTGATAGACTTGAGGAGTTGGTGAATGAAGAAGCATGTAAAGATGAGTTATACAGCCCTCATCTAGCAGGTCTCGTGATTTGGTTGCTTCTTTACGCAGATGATGTGGTTGTTTTCACTGATAGTGAAAGTAAGATGCAAAAAATGATGGATATCTTCAGCATATTTTGTGCAGAGAGTGGGATGGCTATTAATGTCAACAAAACTAAACTCATGATAGTCAAGACTATACAGCCAAGCAGCCCCCTCCAAATCTTATATAAAGGACAACCCATTGAGACAGTGCACTCATTCAAATACTTGGGTATTGAAATCCCTGCCAATAATAGATGGAACAGCTGTGTGCAATGGAGACTTGATGCAGGATGGGCAAAATACTTCCAATTTGAAAATGAGTGCAACAATAGCAATACGAGAAGGTGGCAAGTACGAAATATGATCTTTGGGGCATATGTGATACAGACAGTACTCTACGGAGTAGAGGTATGGGGTGGGAGTATATCTCCATCAACGTGGAATGAGATAGAGAAAATGCAAAAGTCTTTCATTAGGAGGCACCTGGGCATCAAGGCTACTACACCATACTCTTTGTTACTCCTAGAGACAGGATGTATACCCATAGAGCTACATGCTCTGAAGAGAGTACTCAGATACATCACAAAGGTCAAGTGCATGGATAATGAAAGGCTACCAAAGAGAGCATGGAATGAAAGTCAGAAGCTTCAAAAGACAAACAAGGGCAAGATTTTGACATCCGGATGGGCACAGGACCTAAAAAAATGGTTCAAGAAGTGGGAAGTAGAAGAGTATTTAAACTACTCTTCAGAGGAGATTGATGAAGAGGCTTTTCATTATGACCTGCTGAATGCACTACACAGGAAATGGCAAACAGCAGAAAACAAAGATAAATTTGAGTACTATCGCACATATATCAACCCCGAATATTGGTCAATTTATACAGGAAGGGAGACAACAACGCAGAAGTACATATGTACACCTATAGCAGTGCATAAACGGAGGGCTTTAGCCTCACTTCGCACCCGATCACACCAGCTGCAAATAGAAACAGGGGGATGGAAAAAGATGCCAAGGGAGAGTAGAATATGCCAACTATGTGATCAAGGTATGGTTGAAACAGAAGAACACATGGTAATGATATGCCCTCACTATGCACACATTAGGGAAGAGTTCAATCACCTCCTTGAGGGACATAACAAACTGGCTGATTTGCTGCATAAAGGGTCACCTTCAGCTTTAGGAACATTTGTGTATAAGCTCTTCAAGCATAGGAATCCACCTGAATCCTAGAAGGTGGTTTCTCTTTCCACCCTCCCATCTTCGGGAGGAGCTTTCATGTACTTGTGATATTGTATTGCTCAAGTCCCATAGGCCGGTTTTGGTCTTCAGAGGACGATAATATATTCTTCTTCTTCTTCTTCTCTCTCTCTCTCTCAGCACAGACCGAAGCGTGATAGAGCCCAGCCTAATAGAGCTCAAGCACACGCTATACCAGAGGACAGAGACCAGGAGGAGCACGAGGAGGTCAGAGCTCACACAGAACACATGCCTCCACCCTGTGTATGTACACATGAGATGGTTTGTAGACGCCGCAGGATCTTGTTACATAGGGGACGTACTCACCGCTTCATCTCCAGATGATCCAGGATGATGGCAGCTTTTCGGAGGAGACTTACTCATGGAGATCTCGACCCACCAGCCGCTCACCTCCCCTTTGCTCAGATTTGTACTCTCATAGCAGGAGGCAGAGTCGATGGACAGGATTTCCAGTATTATTTTGGTTCTCAGACTCCGTGACACCTGGACTTGTATCTTTGCATAGGCATATTGTACTCATCCCCCCATTTTGCACCCAGGGGCGGTTTCCTTGAATCTAGTTTACTTTGTATTTAGGCTCAGATTTGACATTATGTACTTTCACTTGCATTGTATTGCGTAGCACTTAGATGATATTCGACGATGCCTCTTCTTTGTGGCACGTTGATTTTGTGCTATCTTGTATGCAGAGTTCTTGATGTCCCATGGACCCATTTTGGCCTTTAGTGGACAATAACACACTTTCTTTCTTTCTTTCTCTCTCACACACAGCACTAGGGCCCATGACAAATTATCGGGCTCGAACCCCCCGAAGGTCTTTATTCATGAAGAGAGAATTTGAATACAAAGTTCAACATAGAGCTGTGTTACAAAAATTCCAAATTGTGCATAATTTACAAGAGCTCAAGGCTCATTCATTTGGCAACATGCCACTTGACCTACTTAAACTAAGAAACTTTTGGAGGTTAAGTATCTTTCACCTAAGTCAATACTTTGACCAAATTAATTATAGCTCTTTGAACATAATTAAATAGATGAAGAACGCAATAATTATGATCAATAGATGGACAACTTGAGCTTTGACTTTGGAGTATTTACAACTTGGTGGCATGTGCCATCAAGACCACTCCATATAAAATTCCTTATCGGTCAACTTAAGCTGAGTGATACAATCTCGGGAACGGCACCAGCAAGAGCAAACAAACCAAGCCATGGCCAATAGGACCTGGTTGACCACCACTACTCTCTAGGCAAGGTCAAGCTTGGTAGAGCCCCAAAAAAGAAGCTTACTCCTATGCTCTCCGACATCGAAGCAAATTGCTGTATTGGAGAGATGCCCAAACCGACCTGGCATCCCAAATACCTCACAGAAACACCCTCTGAATCCAATTGAATCCCATGTCATTCCCCCAATTCGGAGTATCCTCGTCAGTCATCCAAAAGCCAATGGATTTGTGCCAATTGATGTGTGCCCCTGGAGGAGTGCAGAATAAATCTAAGGCTGTCCTGAACCATGTGAGTGTCTATGGAGTGGCATCCAAAAAAACAGCAGTATCATCTGCCAACTCACTATCCAGAAGCTCCTCTTCCCATGTCAATGGGTCTCAACCCAAAAATATCAGCCCGAGATCTAATGTAGATACTCATAGCTTCAGCCACAAACAAAAAGAGGAAGGGGGCAAGAAGGCATCCCTGGCAGACTGATCTAGAAATCTGAAGACTCTCTCCCCTTACCCCAACAATAAACACCTGAACAGCAGGGGGATGCTCTATTGATAGGGATTCCCTGAACAGCATTCCCAAAAGTCGAGGGTACAAAGTCCTCCCTAATATCCACCAAAATATGCCAGTTCAGAGAAGGAGTTCCTACGAATCAAGCTTGGCAGAGGTGTACGGAGAATCCCCGCATTCAAAGAAGGTGAAGGAGATGCAACCCCCTTGTCTCCGACAATAGAGGTAGACTGAAGAGCAAAAGAGACAGGGGGCGGTGCCAAAGAAGGGCCAGGAGTCTGAAAAGCAAAATGAGCATCACCACTAATCCTTCCCATGGGTGGATTTGAGGCATGTCTAGTGGGGAGCGAGGCACTGGATGGCCTCCCTTGCACTTCGTCTAGTGGAACGGGAGGTGGGACCTCTGTATCCACGATAAAAACAGGAATATCACCTGCTCAAATATGTGGAGGTTCTGGGGTACGAGAGGGTCCTCCTATAAAAAAGGTGGAGGATCAATAACCTTGATCGGTACCCAACGGGCGGAAACAGTTGTGAACCATGCTGAGGGTCCAAGACGCATTGCTGGTGCTTGGTGTCCCTTGAACTAGCCTGGTAGCATGGGGAGAAATAGGTGCCGAGGGAGTGGTATGAGGAGGAGCCACAGCAAAAGGCCGCTTGGGTCTTTTCTTCTTCCTTGGGCAATCTCTAGCAAAGTGCCCAAGAGGTCTCCATATCCTACACTGATCTAGTTTTCCAGTAATCTCAATTCTCTGGCGAAGAAAGAGCCACTCGGATGCTGCAGCATAATATGGTCATCCAAATTGTTAGGGTCTGGAACCAAGACCCTAACTCTCGGCACCACATCTGACCTGACCTGCTAAATAAGGCATGCCAAGGAAGGGGGGGGGATCTCTGCAACCAAACCAAAAGTGGCTCCAATGGTAGGAAGGAGGCGATGGTACACCTGAGGGAGGCCAGGAAATCTAATGAAGAGAGAACTTGGAAGTAATCTAATTGCTCTCTACAACAAGGTCGAAACCCAAGTTGCAAGGCGAGAGAAAATTCCTCCTAGAGCCTCGCGCTAAAGATTAGTCTGAAGCACTGTAGCTGCGGACTCAAGAGTATCAAAAACCACCTAGAAAAAGCATAATCCCAGTAAGCGAATGTCTGTGAGATGTGGTGCGAGGTCTCCCAGTAAAGCTACGAGCATCCAGTCCCTAGCCTGTAACCTGGAAGGCTAGACCCAAAGATGCGGGCGAAGACAGAAGTAGAGCTTTCAAGCTCTACGTCCTTTTTGAGTTGTTGCAACTCCTGTTTCGAAAAAATAACTTGTCTCGAGGCCTCTGTCTGACCCAAAAATCTGTTGCAGAAGAGGTAGAAGGGGAGAGATTGGAAAGGGGTAGGTTGAGGAGAATAGAGGGGAGAGGGAGAGGCCGAGGGGAGGCGGGGGGGAGAGGACAGGGAGGAAAGGGGAAGGGGGAGGGAGAGAGAGGGGGAGGAGTAGTGGTAAAGGGGGGAGAGGGGCTGGGGCAGGGAGAGGGAGAGGAGGCAGAGGAGGGGAGAGGAGGAGGTGGGGGAGAGGAGGAGGAGAGGGCGGGTTAGAAAGGGCAGGGGATTAGGGAGAGGGGAGGGTAGGGGAGGCAGAGGAGAGGGAGAGGGGGAGGGGGCGGGGGAGGGGAGGCGGGAGAGGGGGCTGAGGGAGAGGGAGGTGGAGGTGGAGGGGCTGAGGGAGGGGAGGGGCAGCAGGGAGGGGCAGCGAGGAGGTCAGGGAGAAGCAGAAGCTCCGGTATATGAGGTTGAGAGTTCTGAAAATCAGGTATGCCCACTGAAAAAGGCTCTCTATAAATCGCACCAGGCACCCCCGGCATGGTATGCCAAGTTACATTCACATTTATTATCCCTTGGATTACAAAACAGCCCCACGAAGGCCACTCTCTATGTCCGGAAGATTGAATCAGATTTTCTGATTTTAATTCTATGTGGATGGCATGCTTATTACTATGCCACATACACAGCAAATTGCAGCTTTCAAAGCTGATTTGCAGAAATCAATCGCCATAATAGATATGGGCAAGAGAAAAAACCCGCGAGAGCAAGCTCAAAGCGGGATACATCAAAATGAGGTGGAAAACAACCAAGGCTGAGGCTGAAAGTGCCACCTCAACCCGTAAGAGTCTCAGAGAAGAAAGGAGAAACCTTCCATTCCCTGAAGAAAGAAGCCCTCCTAACTGAGGCTACACGGGAGTCTCCCTGCACGCTCGTCCATACAGCCATCAAAGTATGTATGGTGTCTATCTAGATACTAGCTAATGTGTGCAAGGGATGAACCTGAGTTCCCTCCAATGCCTCTGTGCATCTGGCTCTCCAGATATGCCAAGCTGCTATGCTCGCCAGTATTTCCCAAGAGGTATCCACAGAGGCATGTACTGCTGCAAAAGGAAGGTGTGGTACCACATCCAAGGAACAGGACTCAACTTGATGACGTCGAATCGAAATGGCCCGAGAAGAGTCATGTCTCTCATAAAAGACCTGAGGCCCAGTAAGAGAAAGCCAAGCCATTGAACCCCATGTCATAAAGAATGGGGAGTGCACAAAGTGACTGAAAATCTTGGCTACCCCCATCCAAATCATCCTCGCCTGTCTGCAATCCCATAAGCAATGTTGAATCGTCTCCAAAGCAGAGAGGCAATGAGGGCAAGTAGAGTCGGCTCCGAATCTGGATCTCCAAAGGTTCACTGCAATCCCACCATGGATAGAAAGCCAAAAGAAAAGAGTGATCTTTCTAATCCTGTGGGATTTCCAGAGTCTCCTCCAAAAGCACCTCTGCAAATCCACACTGATATCAAATGCGTCCCAATGAGCAACTCTGAAAGGTCTCCAACCTCTATTACTGAGCTGGAATCTCCTGGCATTACTGACCGTGTAGCAAAAGAAGGGGATGCTCTTCTCTCGATGCCCTACGTCAATCCACTCCCACTCTCCAAGGTCCCACTACAAATATGTAATGGGAACTCCCCTGTAAAGCCAAAGCCTCCAAGATCCAGTGGAGAGAAGCTGGGGGTCTGGGTCAAGGAACCACTCTGAATCTGATCCCTGCTCCAAAAGACCTACAACCGTGACAGGCTGAAAGGCAGACTCAAGCAAGATGTCCTCTGTGGACCTGAACAATCCACCATCATGCACATCAAAAACCAGCGCATCTCCATGTGCATCTCGAAAGGCCAAAACATGAAGAGGAATAACCCCTCTCGTGAAAGCACCTGCCCAAGTGGAGCAAGTGAGAGGCATATCATCTGTGTCTACCCAATCCACTGGAAGGGCTGCCTCAATCTGCAAGATCCTCCCTGCACTCCCTCTAAGATGTCCTGTCAACAACTGAGATTTAGTCTCCTCTGAAGCCTCCGAAAAGCTTTTCATGACCCTAGAGATGAGGCAAGTTCCCTCTCCCATCTAGACCACTGCATGTAGTGTGAAGCACCAAGTGGTCTGCCAAGATCATCCAAAATAGTGTTATTCCACAAGACCGGTTGCCTATCAATCTCTTCACGAGAGGAAGGGGGAAATCCTCCGAAGAGTGATCCAAAAGCTGGCCCATGCTTTCAGGATGGCAACCATGAGAGGGACCTGAGATGTGTTGCAGTGAAAATCCATCTAATACTACTCATCCAGTCTCCTCCTGAAGAAGGCGTGCAAGTCTGTATGCTGCTGATAAAAAATTCCTTCCACGGCTCCTGCCCTGCTGGCATAAGTCCCCGCACCACCATCTTGCAGAGTAAAGCTCTGCACTGTAAATCTGGATTAATAATATTGAGAACCCCTTCCTGTGTAGGAAGGATGAGGGTCTCCCAAGCCACCCTGGCTAATGCGTCTGCTGTGCCATCAAGCCCAATCCAAAGAAAATTTCAGATCGGTCTCCTGAGCTAAATAATGCAATCCCTAGAACGGCACCAGCAAGAACAAACAAACCAGGCCGTGGCCAAGAGGGCCTCGTTGACCACCACAACTCTAGAGGCAAGGTCCAACTTGGTTGAGCCCCGAAAAAGGAGCTTCCTCCTAATGCTCTCCAACACGGGAGCAAACTGCTGCATGGAAGAAATATCCAAGCTGACTTGGCCGCCCAAATACCTGGCTGGCACACCCCTCTGAACCCAAGTGAAACCTATGTCAAGCCCCCAATCTGGAGTGTCCTTGTCGCTGATCCAAAAGCCATTGGATTTATGCTAATTTATCTGCGCCCCCGCCACCAAGCAATATAAATCCAATGCTGTCCTGAAAGAAGTGAGCGTCTGTGGTGTGGCATCCAAGTAAACTACCATGTCATCTGCCAACTCACTGTCAAGTAACTCCTCTTCCCGTCTGATGGGAAGTCTCAGCCCAAAGATGTCAGCTTGAGATCTAATGTAGATACTCATAGCTTCAGCCACGAACAAAAAAAGAAAAGGAGCAAGGGGGCATCCCTAATGGACCGATCTGGAAATTTGAAATCTCTCACCCCTGACTCCACCAATAAGCACCTGGCTGTGGGCTGATCTGTACAAAGAGGAAACAGCTTTGATCCAAGCATCTGTAAAGCCAAAACGTAGAAGGGTGCCCTCCAAAAAACCCCAATCTACTCTATCATAAGCTTTCTCAAAATCCAAGAGTAGAATGGCTAAATTATGGCTGCTCTGCATGGCCCACTCTGAAGCTTCCCAAAAGGAGAAGATGCTATCAAAAATGCTTCTGCCATGCACAAATCCCGTCTGAGTGTCATGAATAAGATCTAGGAGAAGGGGCTGCAATCGAAGGCTAATTGCCTTGGCCAAGATCTTGTAACATGCCCCCAAAAGTGTGATAGGCCTCCACTGGGACACTAAATTTCTGCAACCCCCTTCCGGAATAAGGTGGATGAGACCCTCTGTGAGCGACTCGGGCATCTCGTCAGAGTCCCAAATGCTCTACACAGCTGATGTAATGCAGTCTCCAATCATATTCCAAAATGCAATGAAGAAAGAAGGGGTGAGGCCATCCGAACCTGGGCATTTGCCCTTGTGAAGGGCTGAAAGTGCAGTCCTGAACTCTGTGTTTGTGAAAGGTGCATCAAGCAAAACATGCATATCCGGTTTCACCAACTTAGGGATGCTCTGCCAAATAACCTGTCTAGCATCCTCTCTATCCTGTGTGTCAGGATCAACAGTAAGAAGGGCGGCATAGAAACTATGTGCATGACGTCATCTGGATCTATCTATAAAACCCCATGTGAGTCAATAAGCTAGGATACACTGTCTCTACTATGTCTAAGGCCAAGAGTAGAGAAAAAGTGTTTATTGACTCTGCCACCCATCTGTATCTAGAAGGACTCCCGTGCATGAAAGGCATACTCTGCTTTCTGATCAAGCAATGTCTGCTGATGAGCCCTTGCTGCAGCAAGGCGCTCCTGAATCCAAGCATCTGAAGGCCATTTCTGCTCTTCCCTCTGCAAAGCTACCAACTGCTAGTGAATATCAATCTCACGTCTAAGAATATCTCATCTCCTGGTACTAGCAACTGAGTGGTAAAAGTCGCTAATACCAGAAAGGGCAGCAGCTACATGTGATGAAGATGGGTGCCCACCCTGGACATGAGAAACCCATATCTGCAAGGCTACCTCAGTAAGGTCCTCCTTTGTATACAAGGCATTCGAAATCCTAGTGTTGGCAGACCGGCCTCTCAAGTGAGGCTCTAAGATAGCCAGCACAACAGGAAAGTGGTCTGAAGTGGAAACCCCAGCAACAATGCATACCAATTCACCTCTGTCTAGTGCCCAATCAACGTAGAATCTGTCAATACATGCATGAATAGGCATCTGCTGCCTCCTGTTCGACCAAGAGAACAGGAGGGACTATGGCTGAATAAGAAAGGCATCGTCCAACCAAGTATCTCTGCCACAGTAGTGAAAAAGGAAGGCATCCCAAGCTGCTCTCTCCAAAGAGTGAAGTCCTCCTTCTCTACCCCCTTTTTTGTCTAACGGTAACTCGACCATGTTGAAGTCACCTCCAATCACCGAAGAATCTGCAATGGGAGCCTAGGAGAGTAAATCCTTACCACATAATGACATGTTCCCCTCTAATGTTAGAGGCATACAGGTTGAGGAAACCAACCTTATGCCCTCCAATCAAGAGAATAATCCACTGAGCCCTAGAGGGGATAATGACTCCGTGTCCAACAACTAAGGAGAGAACTGACTCTGAAACTGAAATAGAAGTGCCTCCCCTAGTGCCCAAGGCAGGCGACCAAAACGTATGGCCAGAAAGCAACTTGCCTGACTTGACACAATCCCTAGAATCTAGTTTGTGCTCCTGAATAAATAAGACATCAATGGAACCCCCAGTAACACCTAGATGAAGCTGATCCTATATCAACTGTCTGCGCCGGCGATGTGGGACGCCATCTAGGCCCTGTATGTTCCAGCTCACAATCCTCATCAACGGGAGGATGTAGAATGGAACACCTTACCCGACCTAGTGGCGGAAACAAACCCCTCAACCGGGCAAGGAATGAAACCAAGTGGCAAAAAATCAACAGGGAAATTAAGACATTATGCATTTCAATCTGCATAATTCACAAGTTCATCACTTTTCATCAAACATCCACAAGGTTGCTAACCCACTTCTCTCCACATCAGCAAATTTCAAAACCAATCACAATTTCAGAGGGGGAAGTGAAGGTCCAACTTTATTTATTGTAATACTTTTTCCCGCTGCACTCTATGCACCAATTTTTATTTTCAAAAACTCCAAAAACATCTTTTGTAAAGCACCCTCTACTTATACAATGCAAATTAGGAGTGGTGAGGATAGTGTAAACTGCACCTATCCTCTAATTATAAGATATAGGGTTCATGGGACAAACCCTAACCGAAACCCTAAGGGGTGAACATGTATATATTTCTGTTTTCTTCGTAATAGTGTACAGTTAGTTGTACCATCTCCTTCTTCTCCAACATAGTCATCTCTCCAAACATTTCACTTTCAAGCAAGTAATCAAAAGCTCCAACGAATTAGAGGGAAGAAGCACCAAAAAGCAGCACTGATTGAAGCATTCAAAAAAACCACCATAAAAACTCACATAAGGAGAACTGGACGGAATTCTTACAACAGCATCTGGGCACCCAACGACTAATGAATGCAGAGTGTCTGCCATCAAGCACATCCCTTTCTAAACTACTAAGGTGAGTATATTACATGCAAGTAATAATGTGCTGTCGGCAACTGACCAGCCTGCTTCAGCTGCCCAATGAGATGCCTACAAGGTAGTAAACAAGCATCGATGGGACAAGTATCCTTACACACAACTTTGAATGACCAGTATACTGAAGGGATGAAGGCAAAATGTTAACTTGAAAATTTTCCAACAGTTCATTTATTTGCCATATTTTGTTTGCAAAAAGCATCTATGATAGGTCTCTTAAGGTTGGGAAACAGTATACCTGCTGGATAAGGAGTCCAGCTGCAGAAATGCCAGCACATGTAGTAACACATGCTCTTAGTACCGCTTCACGTTTTGGATCCCGTGATGATTCTTTTACGTTCAAACTAATATCCCGTGATGATTCTTTTAAGTTCAAACTGATATCTTCCATGCATTTGCTTTCTTCATCCCTTCTCAATGATTCTCCATCAATGAAAAAGCTTTTACTTAGCTCGGAATAATTACTCAGATTGTCTTCATCTGTTGCCTTTAATATGGATTTGTCTATCACATTCTTATGTTGTTTCTTGCCAGAAGCAGGCTTCGTTCTTGCCTTCACAACCTGCATGGTAAATTTAAGCAAAAAACTGAAAAGGTCTCTCCCTTCACACTGATCCCTCCCTCTATGAAGCTTCTCTTAGCACAAGACAACCTCAATTAAAGGTCAAAGTATTTTCAAAGTTATGATAACAGGATCTTAACCCCACCCTCCATCCAATTTAATAATAAATTTCATGTACAAAGTTTATGAAAACAGGATCTAGCTAGCAAGCCCCACCTTCCATCACATTTAACTGCTGTCCATTCTTGCTCCATGTTGATTCCTTTGGCATACCCCTTTTCTATCTTGCTATCCATAGAGAGTATTTTCTGAGTCATTTCATTTATGGTATCCTTTACCTTCTTGACCTCTTGTGCTAGCATAGTATTTTTGTTCTTGCATCCTTACCATTGCCTCATACATCTTCCTTTTAGATGTCTTGTAAAGGTTGCAGTAATTTTCAGCCCTTTCAATACAGCAATCCCTTCCCAGAGAATTTGGCCCTCAAAATTACATGTTCCGGCTGTCACACAAGGGTGTTGAGACAGCAAAGTGATGCTGATGAGCCTGGTAAAGATAGGGCTACTCCTGGACAATGTTCTCAAGCTGCCATGATTGTTCATCCTTACGTAGTCCTTCCCATCTGATTAGGTATTCAAAGTATACATTATTGCGGAGTTCTCTATCTCCGAAACCCACAATGCGCTCGGGAACATAGAGGATATGATCCTCCTTGTCCATAGGTCGCAAATCTAAAAGAATGTTGCTGGCCCCCCATGTGGTTTCAGCAAAGACACATGAAACACATTGTGGATATCGGAGGTGCTCAGTAGCTCCAATTGATACGCTACCTTCCTAATCTTGCAAATGATCCTGTAAGGGCCATAATACCGATGAGCAAGATCTTTGTTGGTATTACCCTTCAGCAAAGCATGACCATAGTCCAACTGTAGTTATGTCAATTGTGGTGACATTTCTCAGTAGCTTGGTTCATCTCTAATTTTTATGGAGACGTAAATGCACATCATCCCCTTCCTATGCTCATCCGCATATTTCTTTTGCTTGGCTTGGGCATCTTGCATATTCTTTGTAGCCAATTATAAAAGAGCCTCCATCCTCTCCAAGTCATCTCATGCTTGCTGATTTTTCACAACCATGTCTGCAATTGAGGAAGGCCTTCCCACTTTGCAACTCACGCATTGCCTCAAATGGGTTCATTCCAATAGAGATGTTTAGTGCTGTTGTGGCGGAATTCAGTAAGTGCAAGCCACTTATCCCACGACCTCTGGGTTTCATAGCACAAATGCCTTAGGTATTCCTCGACCCATTTGTTCACCCTTTTAGACTGATCATCAGTCGCAGTGCTAGGGGTAAGTAAAGGACCCACTGCTGTGATTAATTCCTACTAGAAATGACCCATGAATTTTGCATGTATTGTTAGAAAATGAAAATCCCACCAGAGGGTATCCCGCAGCGGAAGACTGATAGTTGAGCCCAAGAATTAGACGAGGAAGTGTTTCATAGGGAATAAAACTTCTTAACTTGTGTGTACTTCACAACCATAGACGTGTGCGTGCAAACCATAGATCTGTGTGTGCAAACCAATAAATAGACAGTGCATCAAAGACAAATATAGAAGCAACACTTATTTCCGTCCATCCACAAAGTGGACACAATACAAAAGAGATGTGGAGTCCCACCAAACCGTGGTCCTCCAATCTTACCAAAATGTACTCCTATCTGCCTGGCACCTCTGGATCTTTGAGCCTGCGTGCTCATCTAAGCTTATGAAGACTCATGTCCAGTGATCCCTTCCACCTTGCTATTCGGGTAGACAGCCCTGGTGAGCAGCACCCCAAGCTTAGTCTGCAGCTCCTTCCAGGTCCCCTTCGCCTCCTAAATATAGGCCCAAGGAAGCTCCTTCTGCTACTCATATTTGTTGTCTTAGGGCCGCTCCAATTGATGCCAAGAAGAGGCCCAAATGGCCCCTTTTATAGGGGTTGAACCCCTTGATAAAAACCAACTGGAAGGGGGCTTCCTTGCTGACTCAAACAGGCCCCCTCCCACCAACCTTTGCAGCAGCCTATAAAGCCCCTTCGTGGGGTGTATTTCCAGACTTTGGCTGGCCATGCCTAGCCACGTGGCCGGCTACCACTGGCTCAGGCCGGTCTGCCCTTCTTACAGCCTGTTATCCATGCCCATAGGCTTTTCAAACTACTGACTTTTGCTGCACTATTGCTTCCTGCAGATTCCGCCTCTGTTCAACCCTGATTTCAGGTCTGTACAGCCACGTGTCACCTCCAAACTGGTCCTTACACATGCTTGTCCACACAGCCATCTATTGCTGGTTTCCATGTGCAGTCTAGTCCTCTCCAAGCATGGACAGCCCCTGCCAGATCTGTCCTCCATGGTGGATCGCCTCTGCCAGGTACTTCCACTCTCTCTCTGCTGCCCACATGGCAGCCCATGTGCTTCCCATATAGCAGCCCCATGAATAATCCTATTGTCCTATGGTCCACCCCCCTGATGCACTCCTCATTCGGGGGCTCACAGGTGGGGAGGTGACCAACACTACAACTGTACGGGCTGTGGCCACCGTACAGCTGCCCCTTGCTCTTCGTCGGTCCGCGGTCACTTCCTCAGCCCGTGGCCTTGAGTAGAGCAAGCGCCAGCCCTTGACCTCCAGCTCTACGTGGAGCTGCCCTCAAGCAAGTAGACGGCCCTCAGCCCGCTATGGGTCAGCCAGCCTCTCCCTTGACACAAGTCGACTCCTGCTGTATCTTCAACGATCAAGGGAAAATTCAGGTAGCTCGTGTATTACGGACTGGCATTGTGTGACCAACCTTCAAGCCTTTGAGCCTCTATTTCGAAAGGTTGGCCAGCCCCCTCAAGAAGAACAAGAGATGAAGATTATCCCGAGTTCGTGGAGCGCTTCAAAGTCTTTTGGTGGATCACTCTTCTTGGCAGCTTCACTTCGTGCATTCCACTCTCCTCTCCAAGATTAAGAGCTTGCTTGTGGACAGACTCCGGGGTTGTTTTCCTACATGCCTGGGATGAGTTTCTTGGCGGTCTTTCCTCTCGCAGGTCCTTCTAGTTTCCCACCTTTTATGGGAGGTGCAGTTTATTGCTCATTGCTCGTGACGGGGACTTTTGGTGGCAGCCTTCAGTCAAGCCAGAGGGGCTCTAAGGCAGCACCCTCGACTCCCCTAGCTGTCAAAGTCATCCTTTCACCAGCAGATAAGCAATAGGTACAGCAGGCAGTGAACCTCTTATAGGACAGGCTAGTCGTAGGTAGGATAGTCGGCCTCACTCCCTCGAGGAGACAGATTAGGGACTAGATCTAGGTCAGCTTGGCACTAGATGGTGACCACATCCAGAGGTCACTATCTATGGACGTGGCGCTTTCCTACTGCAGCTTGGTTCCCTGAATACTACTTTGGCTCTCGTGGAGAGAAGCCCCATTCTCCTGGTCCCTCATTTGGTGTAGCTTATCCCTTGGTATCATGGATTCACGGTGGAGGACATGGACTCGCCTCACCATGTTCCTCGCTTTCTAGTGACATCCCACTTCCTGGGGCTCCCGAGGGAATATAGGTCCATCCTTCCTTCCATTGGGCGAGCTTTTAGAACAGTTTTAGAGTACCCTTCAAAGTCGTAGGAGGAAGTGGTGACAAATGACGGTGTTCCTCGACTCAAGCTAGTGGTAGAGAGCTCTGATACCCTCCCAAAGGTGATTCTCTTGGAGACCTTGGAGGGAGGTACTCTTCGCAAGCGATTGGAGGTCTCCGGTTTATCAGGTCGGTGCTTGAGGTGCAGGCAAAAGGGGCACCTAGCTAGAGACTGTACGAGAGGCCTGAACAGGTCGCACCCCTCCACACAGGAGACACAGAGACAGCATAGTGACATGAGAGGGGATGGGACTCGAAGGCCACCCGGGCAGACACAGCAGTAGTTTCAGCGACAGCATGCAGGGCCGCAAACCCCCCGGATTGAGCCTTCGAAGGGAAGGCGAACCAAGGTTGGGAAAAAGAAGCGAAATAAATGGGCTAGAAAGAACCAACGATAGCGCGCCAACCATAAGAGGCAAGCACAAGCAGCTACGCAGTCACCATGAGATCAAGTGGGTGACCCATAGGTAGGCATACCACGAGATTTATAGAGAGAGCCCTCGACATTGGGACATTCTTCAAGCCCCTCTGGAGGAGAGACTTCTTGTCCACCGCAGGATCCCCCACAGTAGCAGGAACAGGCACTAGAGACTCCCAGAGCACCAGCACCCACGGCCCCTCTGACTCACCCTCCTCAGGCTTTGGAGGAGAAGCCTCAACGGCCGTAGGTACCACCGCCGCAGCGACCTTCTACTGCAACAGCAGCAAATCCCACACAACCACCTTCCACATCCCGCAAGCCCCCCCTTTAGCGCCTCCCCCACCCTCTCCTCCATCCTCCCACGGTAATTACCCTCACCCCCCCCCCCCTTCCCGCCCCTCAGACAGCAACAACCTTGCCCAAGGTTCTTCCTCGCGCACTTCGCCAGTTTCGACAGTAGACCCCTCATTTGTGAGTAAGGGCAAGGCAAAGGCTTCCACGCCAACCTCTCCTCAGCAGCAAGTCAATGCTTTGGCCATGCAGGATTCAGCAGCTTCTTCTCACACTTCAGGGAGAGGGGTTCTAATACTGAGTCCTCAGGCCTCCACATGCAAGCTGGGAGACCTCTGTCAAGGGAGTTCTGGCGGTTGGGACCTTGGAATTATTTGGAGATCCCGGATACATACCCCATGCCCCTAGAATTGACCACTCTGATCCTACAGCCTCGAAAAGGGGGCACTAGCACAGTAGGATTCTGCATCCACTAGTTTGGATCCACCATTTTGCCTCCACACGGGTGGAGAAGTAGACTCCATAGCTTTTCGACACAATGATGGAGCATTAGGTTTACCAGCTGGACGAGTGGATAGGACCTCAGGGCATCGATCTTTGGCTCGCTCACGGTGGTTACGTGTATTTTGAGCTTGGCTTTTCCCCAGCAAAGCCAGGGTCAGGCTTGGCAATAGCAGTGATCCACTTGCCACCAAAGACGGTTCTAGATGCTTGAGTAGTGTGCCGACCCTTTTGGCGTCGATGTTTCTTTTATGCAGTATTGGGTACAAAGGATAGGGATTGAGCCAGTGGTGGCGACATTGGTCCATCGGCAGAGGATACTGATTACTCTCCCTCCAAACCCCGGCAAAGTTGCTGTAGTCCGGTTTCCTTAAGTAGGCTCCCACACACCGGCGAGCCTTGTTCACTACCGTCCCATCTCCATGAGTTTGACAGTGGTGAGTTGGAATGTGCATGACTTCATGACCATGCATGTAGCCAGCCGCAGTACTTGATTCTCCGTCAAGAATTGCAGCGGGCTCTGGTAGGTAGACCTATTGACTTTCTCTTGATTCAGAAGCACATATTCTTAGCAACAGACATTACACGCCGACACCGCCGTTCCCCTAGGAGGGGCTCAGAGGTTTGGTCCCCTGCAATTGGCAGAAGCAGAGGGGTATGCATTTCGGTATTCCCACGCGATGGTCCCAGAGGTATTTGCACACGACGAGTTCAGGCCGCACAATGTGGGTAAGCCTATAGGCAGGAGAGGCCCGGATCGGTATCTTGAATGTGTACGCACATGCTTGCAAACAGCACTGCCCTAAAGTTCATAGAGGATAAGCAGGGACGAGCCTCTTTCACAGAGATGCCAGCTGGGGAGAGGAGTACCTGGGAGCACTTCATTTTTGTGATCAGCGGCGGCGGGATCCATGGCGCGATCCTGAGTTTACCAGGCTTCCAAATAGCCTGTAGTTCTCTTTTGGCCAGTAACGGCATGATGGGCTATTGGAGCGCCTGGAAAGATTTGATATCGGTGATGGGCCTCTACTCCGTGGCGCTCCCACCGGCATTTTAGCGGGTACTACGATCTCAGATCACTCTCCAACGGTTCTTCACTTGGAGCAGCCCCGCCTCGTAGGCTCCCCAAAAAGGAAGTCCGTACACTAGATGATCTCTTATAAGACGTGGACGTCCGGCAGTTCATAGTAGAGCTTTGGAGACAGACCCGACGAGGAATGGACGGCATGGGTGGCGAAGAGGATTCAGCGGAGCAATCGAACGCTCCAGTGCTAGGCCCTTAGACAAAGAGCTGCTCTTTAGGAGCGGGAAAGAACTCTTTTCCGCGACCTAGCCTCTATCGAGAGACTCAGGGAGCAAGATCCGGGGTCCCAGTGGCTTAGGGACCATCTGGAGTGTGCACATTTGGAGCTACAGGATTTGGAGGTCCGTAGAACTGAGTTTTCATACCACTCTTCCCGAGCCAGATGGGTCCAGCAGGGTGACACGATGACCGGGCAATTTTTCCAAACCACAGGTCCACAGTCTACAGGGATCCAGCTACAGCAACTCAGGGACTCACTGAGGCATATGCACACAGACCCTTAGGAGATCCTCGAGATGACTACGACCTTCTACCGCCAACTCTTTCAGTCGGAGGAGGCCTCGCCCACCACTCTTTTGGCTAGAGAGGCAGCTTGGTGGGAGCAGATCCCCTCAGTTGTTTCCTAGGGTCTCAGCAAACGTCTGGAGGCGGCCTTCACTGATGAGGAATACGCATGAGAGATCAACGGCCAGTTGACCCAAAAGGTATGCTACAAGATGTTGTCATTTATCTACTATTTTGTTGGGGTGACCTTGGCTTAAAAATGCAAAAGGGCTACATGATTAGGGTTCAAAAGAAATGATCACCAAGACTGAAAACCAAGATGTTTGCATTCCAACGAATCCTCGAAAGATTTTGACCAGATGTCAACCTAAGGATTTGCAAGTTACAGATCCATTTCCTCAATATGTCGAGTCATAATTGATGGAGCTACAAATACTTACTCTTGGTGAGATTGATATTTTTCAAGTTGCTGCTGACATCAAACAGAAATTGAAGGCCGAGCAAATTGCTAAACAAAAGGATCTATTCCCAAGTAACTTCACCGAAGGCATTGAAGGAGAAAGGGAGTTTGCTAAGGTACCAATGACTATGACACGACTCAATACTGAGCAGCTAGTGCCAGAACCAACCCAAGAACTTAATCTTGGAACAAAAGACAATCCAGTAACGGTGGTGGTAAGTACCAATCTCTCCTCCGAGCAAAGGAAGGTTGTCGAAGAACTGTTCACCAAGTACAAAGATGTTTTTGCCTAGAACTATATTGACCTTCGAGGAGTCCCTCCCGAGCTGTGTCAACATAAAATACCACTCATACCAGATGCTAAACCAATTCGACAACAAAGGTATAGGATGAATCCAAATTATGCCAAGCAGGTAAAAGCTGAATTAGATCAACTTCTTCGCGCTAGATTCATTTATGCTATTGACCGCAGTGATTGGTTAATTCCCATGTGGTGGTCCCCCAAAACAATGGTAAACTCTGAGTATGAGTGGATTACCAAAAGTTTAATGCACAAACTGTACTTGACCTATTTCCGATACCTTTCGCTACTAAGTGGGATGAAGCTAAGGCACTCCATGATGATAACTCGGCTCGGAGCATTGCCAAGTTTGTCTTTGAAGATATAATTTGCACATATGAATGCCCAATACAACTTGTCAGTGATCAAGATTCACATTTCCTTGATGATGTTATGCAGTTGTTGATGGATGAATTTAAAATTATGCATACAATTTCGAACACTTATTATGCTCGTGGTAATGGTGAAGCTGAATCAACTAATAAGACCCTGAAGTTAATTTTAAGTAAGACTATGCAGTCTCATAAGAGCTATTGGCACGTTGGGCTTACCGAACTGCCTATAAGATCACTACGAATCTAACACCTTTCCGTATGGCTTTTGGTTTGGAAGCAGTAGTTTCCTTAGAATTTATTATTCCCAGTCTCCGTGTGGCAACCAAGTATAAATTAGATGAATCCGAGGCAATCAAGGGGCGATTGCATCAAGTAAGCCACCTGGATGAACTACACCTCTGAGGAGCCTGGTCACAGCTAGTGATTCAGCGCAGAAGGAAAGCATGGCATGATAGGCATATTGTGCCTAAGCACTTGGAAAAGAGTATACTCGTATTATTCTATAATGCTAAGCTGGGACCCCTTGAAGCAAATTTCAAACTCGAATGGAATGGGCCATATAGGTTTCCTAATGGGACAATATAGCTCAAGGATTTGCAAGAAATATGTTCTCCGAGTTGTATAATGGGAGCAAAGTGAAGCCTTACCGAGCAGTAGGTTCCTCGGTCACATAGAACTCGGTTACAGGTCACTCGGTTGAAAATGCCTAGGTTGATTTTGTGCCAACATGAATGCTTGTCATTGTTTGGTGACAGTAGAAGGGATGCGATGCATGCAGACACGTGGCAGTTTGAACATTATGTGGGTATTAATTCAAGTTGATCATATCCAAGAAGGGGGTGTTTCACTTAGTCATGTAGTCATTCAAGGGACGAGACGTCAATTTTTAGCTCATGGTCGTCTACACTTAACTCTGGCTTTCCGTCGTCTTCGTCACTTGTTCTTACACTCTCTTACAACCTTCTCGCTCTCCTCATCTCCGATTGCATTCCTACCCCTTTCGTTGTCACTAAATTTTGTTGCAATCTACACCGTGTTTGTGAACATGGAGGAGCATAGAGTACGTAGTGATTGCTAGAAGAGGCGCAAGGCACCCTCTCACTTGACGAGTTGCTCTTGCAAGCGAGAGCTCCGACCAACACCATCACACTCCCCGTACCTCCTGCCACTCTATGACTATTACCCCCTCTTGAACCATTCTCACTTGATCCTATCTTGATGCACGATGATCATCAGGATCGAAATGGCACCAAATTGCAGTGGCAAATTTTGAGGGAGAACATTATACATGTTGCCTAGGCTCTCCACTACCTGGCCAACCATTGGCTTCCTCCCCAAGTGTTAGATCATAATTTGTTTCTTCAGACGCAATATAGGGAGGAGCTAGCTCGGTTTATTGAGGCGCACACAGCTAGCCTAATACAGGCATAGGTTGATCTCACCGTCAAGCGCAACCTGCAAGGCAACTCAACCGTGTCACCAAGCCATAAATACTTCAAAGTCAAAGTTCTCGTTGACCATTTATTGATCATAATCAATGAGTTCTTCATTTATTTAATTATGTTCAAAAAGTTATACTTATTTGGTCAAAGTATTGACTTCGGTCAAAGACACTTAACTCTGGTTAAGTAATCCTAACCCCGGTTAGGAAGACGAGGGGACATGAGCTCCCTCTTGATCCCACGGGTATCACAAAAATGTTGATAGTCAATAAAGAGAAGACTAAGGTGAGACCGGAAAGCATAGCAGAATCTAGACGCCTACAGAGATGAGGGGATTTCGTCCGCAAGTTTCGTCATGAGCAGACGGTTCCGTCCGTCATATAGTTTTTCTAAGTGCTGTGCGTGTATTTTCTGGTGGCGAGCCCAGATCTCTCATGGCAGATAGGTAGAACTTCCTAACATGGCATATGTGTGCTCAGCGCTGATATGGCACACGCGATTGACACGTGGCAGCAGTGGGCAGTTGACACATGGCACTGACATGGTTGACAGGTGTATGATGACATGGCAGTCCATGCTCGCAGACAGCGGATGTGGCATGGCCAACTAAGCAGCTGAGCTGGCAGACTTGTGGTTAACTAATTTGACCACGATTAGAGACTCTGGTTAGAGCCTTAGTCACAGACTAGCTAAGACCCTCCATCTAACCAGACTGTCTGACCAACTAGACCAGACTGGTCCAATTAACCAGATCTCAGTTTGGTCCAGTTACTCTGGTTAGTGGCTCAGTTATAGGTCAACTAGTCTGTTCATTCAACCAGACCAGACCCAGCTGGTCTGGTTTGTGTAACCAGACAGTTATCCATCCAGTTACCCCCCCCCACCAAAAAAAGGGGGCCATAACTGTCACTTTTACCTCTCAGAAAATCAGTAAAAAACCACATATTTGCTAAATGGAAATGCATGCTTTTGAGCAGACAAAAAGGGAAAAACATATGCATTCTGAGTCTTTTTTGCAGTAGCCAGCAAAGATGCAACACAACAGTTGATGCTCAGGCAACCTTCTGGCTTATGCCTTGAGGTGACAGCTTGTTACTGGGACAAGTTGTGAATACATTACGCCTCTTGTTGAGGTATTTCCATTCTAAAAAAGACAGGCTGGGTGCGTTGGTTGCATATACTCTGTGAAAGAGTTGGCAAATCTCAGGATAAGTTGGCAGAGAATGGCTTCACAGCAAGATGCCATGACTTCCCACCATGAGGAGAGTACCAAGAATGACCAAGCTATGCAAGAGCAGAGTGTGCAGTCACAGACTGAGGCACAGCTCATGGAAGCCAGAAGGGATCCTTTGTTTCGCACACTCATAAATCCTCATGCAGAGGAAGAGCAGCAGAGAGTTTCTTTTCCGGCAACCCAGAAGGTGACAGCCAAAAAGAGATCCCAAGACACAGCTCCTGTTCTTCCTGTGGATGATGTTTCTAGGAAGAGCAAGAAACCTTGAAAAGAGGACAGCAAAAAGAGGAAAGCAGGTAGTCAAGAAGGGAGTATGCCTCCCAACAAGAAAAAGGCTGAGCATCACGATAGTTCTTCAAGTTCCTCTTCATCCTCATCATCGTCTTCTTCTTCTACATCATCAAAGCCAAAGCAAAAGAAGAAGAAGTCAGGCAAAAAAGCAAAGACCAAAGAGTTCAAAGATGGCAGGAAGTCTGTTAGGTTTGCAACTTTTAATGGCCAGTATCGCCAAACAGAAAAAGCCATGCAGTTCATTAGACAGTTTGATGCAGTTTTTGGCACGGAGAGATTTTCTGAATCTTCAAAGCTGCGCATGGTTAGTTTACACCTAACAGAAACAGCTAGTGCAGCACACAGACCACAGCCGGTACTACTTCAAGGAAGTGGAAGGGCTTCAAGAAAGCCTTCTACAAACAGTTTATGCCCAAACATTTCAAAGACCATGTTCTTATTGCCTAGGACAGCTTGCATATGGATGCAGCAGATACAATAGAGACCTACAACCAGAAATTTTGGGATGCATTTTTGCAAATCACTCCCTTCAAAAAGGTCTCAAAGAAGAAATACAGGTCTGGTCTTACACCAAAGATAAAGGCTATGGTTAGTACCCAGCAACATAAGGGCATACATGATATCACGCACGCAGCCACTGTGGCAAGCTTAATGTATATGCAGGATCCCACCACAGTGCCTTCTCTTTATGCCAGGACAGCAAACAAGAAAAAGACAGCCACACCTTAGTCAGAGAAAAAGGAGTTTCCCAAGGCTCAGAAGAGGGAATTTCAGCCTTAGAAGCCGAGGGGAAACCAAGCGCCAAAAGCCATCAAGGGCAAACCCCAATTCTCCCCTGAGCAGATAGCCATTTTTCAAAAAGAGGGAAGGAAGGGCATCAGCCCAGTGCCCCGAGAAACCTTCGGGTTCTAGGGAGCAAAGAAGGCCACCAGGACAGCAAAAGCTGATGGCAGGAGGAATTCCATACATTTTGGGCCAGGTGACAAATCCTGAGGAAATAGAGTTGCTACTCTCTTGGGGCAAGATCAAAGACCAGCAAGCGCTTATTTTGTTTGATCCCGGGGCAATAGATAACTTCATTTCAGAGGATTTAGCCTTGAGGCTGGGGATAAAGACGGAAAAGTTGGGCAGGGCTCTGGATGCTGACCAGATGTCTTGTGGCAACCCTATGCTAGTTACTCCCCTGATAGGGAAGCTCCGTCTTCATGTATAGAACTATGTTGATCAGAAAGACTTCTTCATCTCCCCACTAAAACACCATGACGTGGATATGACTTGGTTCCATCGCAAGGCAGTGAAGCTAACTCTTCTTGAGAGACTGCTGGAATTTGTACATAGGGGTAAAACTCAGCATGTGGTTGCCAGGAATAGAGGGAGACTATCCCCATGGTTGTTAGAATTATTATTATATTCTAGCAGTGACTAATGTAATGTAATAAGTAGGTTAGGGGCACTTTTCCCTCTTTAGAGGTTTTTCCCCCTAACCACAGTTAGTTCACTAACTACGGTTAGTGAAGGATAAGGTTTTGTCACTTAGACAAAACCTTTCCCTCTTCTTGTATTACTCACTTCATCTATTGCAAACTTACATTCAGCACTCTCTTGCTCTCTCACTCTTCTCTATCTCCATCAATGGTATCAAATATTTCAGTTGGAAAGCCTGCAGTTTCAGCGTACATGGTTTTTATAAAAGAAAGAGATGTTGAAATGCATGCTGAAATGAGGCAGATAAAGATAAATTTCAGTTTCTTTGTAAACTATAAAGATTGTTTTTCTGACGCTTTGTGAAACCGGCCTCTAATCACTCAGAGGGCAGTGGAACTAAACCTTTAATCACTTCAGCACTTATTTACAGCTCACAAAGCATATATCACAACCATTAACCATTGCATGATCACCATTTGGCATTTACCCATTTGTTCACAAACAAAACCACTGAAAAAGGGATGGAGGCTAGAATGCCCCTGCTCAACAGACATGGACAAGTGCACCCGATTGGCCCCAAACACCGTGGCGCCCCTTTCGGTATTTCTTTATATTTCACAGTGAAATGATTACAAGTTGCATCTGGGAGACCTTCCCTGCAACTGAGCACGCAGCCCCAATTCACTAAGCCTTCGCAAGGCTTTCAAGCATATAACACCATCACATAAGTGCACTTAACCCGTAGGCTCAACCCAAAGGCATTCTCTTTTCCGAGTGCAATTCCATTGGCTGTCCAGATGCAATCACACTACACCCCAGCTGCACTCTCCTTGAGTGGTTTCCAGATGGCATTCACAAAGCTTTTCAAAGCTCCGAAATAAAATCAGCAAAGTACCCAACCAAAGAATGACTCATGTAGCACTGCCTGGGCACCTGTGAGCCAAGAAAGAGGCGGCACACGAGGCCAACCAATAGCTTATGGCAAAAAGAAATTGCAGTAGCAAAATCACAACTCACCAAGCCCTGAAGACTCGAACCAAGTCCTCAATCGCCAAGAGGACATAGTAGCCAATGCCCAATTGCATTCTCAGCCAAAGAGGAGTGCAAAGGCATGAAGAAAGAGCATTTACAAGAGCCGACCAGCAAGAATTCCACTGAAAAATGCGAAAAGAAACACTTCTGTCGCGAAGAAGTGGGAGTTCTTGGGCTCAAAAGAAGCGTGCTTCAGAGAGGAATGCATTGAGAAGGTTTTGGAGAAGTTTCATCGCCGGAAAGTCCTCCAAAACTGAGAAAAACCAGTCAACCAGCACGTCGGACCACTCGAAATTCAACAGAAAGCTGTAGCTTTGCAAGAGGAGAGGCCCAGGAGGCGGTAGAAGCAAAAAGGTCCAGAAAAAGCCACTTTTGCAAATTCGTCCAGCAAAAGAAGTGCTCAGCTCTGCCCGTTCTACCAAACGCACGGAGGGAAAAGCATATCACTACGAAGGGGAGGCAGAGGGGAAGCCATCGGGCCAAACGGAAGTCGAGGAATCCAAACGGGTGAGGAGTTATGAAGAAAAACGGAATTCAGCTGAAGGAGGCTGAAAAACCAGTCCAAAATCTCAACAAAGGGAGAAGATGAGAGAGAAAACCACACATGTGAAGTTTAGAAGGCCCAGGAAGGTCCAGGAATGGCAAAGGAGCATGTAGAAGGCACTAGAGCCACCTGGAACTCTAGGGGGGCCACTGAAGGTACATGGCCCTCTAGGGGGCCCATTAAAAATGCCACGTCATCATTTCCCAACAACCACTCTTTTAATTCCTTGGAATGCCTTTGGGCCTAGGGATTAATTACGCTTATGTGCTAGGCACCATGCCGCGTTTAATTACACATTATTAAGCCCACGCTTGGACTTTTAAAACCAAAGTTGTCACGGTCTTGTAGTACATTAAAGTACCTAGAATTTCACGCCCCCGTGACATACCCCTCTCTTGAAACAGCAAACCACAGTTTGCTGCCCCAAAACACAGGAGCGAGCATGAAATATAGCATAAAAGAGTATACAAGAAAGCCGCAGCTATAGTATACAGAGACAGTGAAAATATGGCTAGGAGAGGCATGCATCCATCCATATATACTGCTCAAAATCTATGTGATCCTCGGCGATCAATAGTGAAGATGCATCAATATCATGAAGTCTCACAGCAGAAATACTGTCAGCTCAGTATCTCAGATGAAACATACAGTGTCATCAAGCGACCTCATGAAATCACGGTGAGCCCGTCTGTACTGAGGGAGTGGAGGTGCTACCCCCCTCTCGAACATCAGGTAATGCTCCAGACGCTCGCTCTGCTGAACTACCTGTAGGAGCCCGGACCGCAGTCGGCTCTAATTGGAAAGCATCAAGGTAAAGCTGCAATATCCCAGGTGAATCTGCCAGTTCACCTTCCTCCATCCATTTCGCATCAAGTGATGGGTAATTTTGAAATTTTACCAAGTAGCGACGGATAACTTTACCCTTGAGCTTTCTATCTCTGTGTGCCAGAATCTGCTCTGGGACCATAAGTTCATCCTGTTCTTCCACTTCAGGCTGCACCTCATCAGGTACATCCTCGGGAATATCTCCATGATATTGCTTTAATAAGCTCACATGAAAGGCATTATGTATCTTCCAATGCGGAGGCAACTTCAGCCTGTAAGCTACCTCGTTTATCTTTTCAGAAACCTGGAAAGGACCATAGTAACGCATGTTCAGCTTTGTGTACAACCTTTCCTTGCCTTTCTTATTTTTCAGCCTTGCCTTCTGAAAACGCAGCAAAACCCAATCACCTTCTGTGAATACCAATTCCCTGCGGTGCTTATCTGCTGCTCTTTTCTGCTTGTCTTGACTTCTTTGCAAGGCATATTTGATCTTCTTGTAAGCCTCTTCAAGGCTTTCCACAAAACGATCAGCTTCGAAGATTTTCTCTTTTGTATGCAAAATGGGAGGTATCTTCCTGGCACCTTCCACTATTTCAAAAGGTGCTTTACCTGTGGATGTGTGCACCGTATTATTGTAAGCATATTCCAGCAAAGGCAAATAATGCTCCCATTTGCTTTTGTGGTCTGAGACATAGCATTTAAACATATCCAAGATGGTAGAGTTTTCCTGCTCCGATTGTCCATCAGACTGAGGGTGAAAAGATGACGAAAAATTCAGCGTAGTGCCCATATTTTCAAACAGTCCTCTCCAAAAGAGGCTGGTCATCCTCGGATCTCTATCACTGATTATGGATTCAGGCATCCCATGATACTTGAAGACATGCTGCAAAAACAATCTGGCCATTTGATCTGCTGTAATTTTCTTTCTTACTGGCACAAAGTGGGCTTGTTTGCTAAACCTGCAAATTATTGTCCACAATCCATCATGTCCAGTAGGAGTACGTGGAAGATCAAACACAAAATCCATAGCTATGCTTTGCCATGGTCTATCAGGAATTGGCAAAGGGTGTAACAACCCAGGTGCCTTCTGCCTGTCAAACTTTACTTTCTGACAAACCATGCATGTTCTCACATATTCTTCCACATCTTTCCTCAAAGATGGCCAATAAAAGTATTGCTCCACTGCTGTAATTGTTGCTGTAATTCCCCTATGTCCTGCATATGGAGGAGCATGACTTTCCATTATGACTTTCTGTCGCATCTGATCAGTGACACAGAGTCGTCCATGCATCAAAATGAAACCCTCTTTCAACATATAGTGATCATGCCTTTGACCATCAGAAAGCTGATCATAAATAGTTGAAAAATCAGCATCATTAACATACTGATCTTTCATCACATCTAACACATTGTTGTAAGCAATGCTCACTGCTGAAACACTGGGTTTCTTGGAGACTGCTTCAGGCTGTGGTTTCCTGGAAAGTGCATCAGCCACGACATTTTTGTTACCCGGCACATGTACAATTTGAAAATGAAACATTGAGAGGAAGTTAGCCCATCTCATGTGCTTTTCAGATAATTTTCTCTGCGTGAGAAAATATCTAAGTGATTGATGATCTGTCTGCACATAAAAATCAGCTCCAAGAAGGTAATGTTTCCATGTGGTCAAAGCATGTATCACTGCTAACATTTCCTTCTCATATATCTGCAAGTACAATTCAGCATCTTTGAGAACTCTACTCTCATATGCAACCACTCTGCCATCCTGCATCAAAGTGCCTCCTATGCTGTTTCCACATGCATCACAAGTTACAGCAAAGGGTTTTGCAAGATCTGGCAAGATAATAACGGGTTCAGAACACAATTTTTGCTTCAGCTCTTCAAAAGCTGCATTTTCCTTTGGTCCCCACCGAAACGGTACAGCTTTCTTTTGTAAAGCATGCAAGGGAGAAGCAATTTCTGCAAAGTACTTTATAAACCTCCGATAGTATGAACACAACCCAAGAAAGCTTCTGACTTCATGCAGATTTTTCAAAATTGGCCAACTCCTTATGGCCTCAACTTTTGCAGGATCCATCTTGACTCCATCCTTTGACACTATATGACCGAGAAAATGAATCTCATGCATAAAGAATTCACTTTTCTTGGTGTTTATTAATAGCTTGTGTCTTTTCAACTCTTGAAACACAATAGTGAGGTGTTTCCTGTGCTCCTGCTCATTTTTAGAGAACACAATGATGTCATCAAAGAAAGTGCCCACAAACTTTCTGTGTGCTCTAAAAATTCTGTCCATCATTCTATTGAAAGTGGCAGGTGCATTAGTCAAACCAAAAGGCATCACAAGGAACTCATATAAGCCAAATGAAGTGCGGAAGGCAGTCTTGTAGACATCTTCAGGCCGTATCCTTATCTGATGGTATCCACTTTTAAGGTCAATACGACTGAACATTGAAGAACCTTCCAACCGATCCAATATATCATCAATGCGTGGAATTGGAAAACGGTTCTTAATTGTGACTTTATTCAAAGCCCTATAATCAATACACATTCTCCAACTGCCATCCTTCTTTTGCACAAGCAACACAGGGGAACAGTAAGGAGAATTACTTGGCTGTATTAATTCCTTTTCCAAGAGTTCCTTCACTTGTGACATTATCTCTTCCTGTTGTGCCTTACTGACACGATAGGGAGGTATATTAGGCGGTGAGCTTCCTGGAATTATATCAATTTGATGATCCTCGGGCCTCTTGGGAGGTAATTCTTGAGGAAGTGCATCTGAGAAACAATCTTGAAAATCTGAAATAAAAGCAGCCCTTTCTCTATCTAAAGCAGAAAGAGTAGAGCCTTCTTGAAGTGGTTGGCTGTCCTCTTTGACAAAAATCAAGTACGCTGAAATATGACGCTTTATTACATTGGAAATACAAGAAGCTGAAACTATAGGGATGGACTCCCCTTTCAACTTTACATCAAGTACATGATTTTTGCCTCTATGAGTTAAAGAAATCTTCTTGTTTCTCATCTGCACATCAGCCCCCACCCTGTACATCCAAGGCATCCCAAGCAAAGCATCACACTCTGGCAAAGGCATAATGTAGAAGTCCTCTGCATCCTGATATCCCTGGATATGCATCCTCAACTTGCCAATGATAGGAGTGACAGGTGTGTTGAGTTCAGGGTTGGCCATATCACACATGTCGGATGGCCCCATTTCCTCAGGCTCGATGCCAAGCCTTCCTGCCATATCAGGAGTTATGAAATTTGCCTTTGCCCCAGAATCAAAGAAAAACAAACAATTCTGATTTCTGATTTTTCCCCATGCTCTGCACATCTCAGTCTTTTTCATTTCCTCTTCATCATGTGCATGTGGCAAACTCCCAATCACATCTGGAAGAAGTCCTGCAGAAGGTTTAGGCTTTTTGCCCTTCCGATCAGCCTGTTTATCACCATTCTTATCATCATCTGACCTGTCTCTTTTCTTGAATGGGCAATCATAAGAGCGGTGTCCCTCTTCTTTGCATATAAAACATTTGTTTTGCTCCATGAGTGACTTTTTCTCTTCATCAGATAACTTGGTACGGGGCTGTTTATTAGGCTGTCCACGCCTTTGACCAGCTTTGAATTGGGCTTTTCCTCCCTTTTGAAACGGTCGTTTGCCATAATTTTTATTTTCAGATTTGATGTCCTTATCCTGGTGTTTGGCAGCCCGTTTGTTGTCTTCTTTCTTGCTGTCCATAAAGCCCAAATTCTTCTCCTGCATCCATGCATATGCTGTCCTTGCATTCTCAATTAATTGAGTCATAGAACCCACCTTGGTTTTGATGCAATAATCACGTAGCTCACTAGGCAATCCACAACAGTACCTCTCTATTTGCTCTTTCAAAGAAACATGCCTGTAAGAGCTCAATGGCAGCAAAACATCCCAAAACCTCTGGGTGTAATCATCAAGATTCTTGCAAAGTTTGTATGACAAGTCATGCCAGTGTGAAAGTACTTCAACTTCAAAAGTTGGAGTAAGCCAAGTAGAAGAGAACACTTGCTTAAATTCCAGCCAAGTAGCAGGTGCATCTCCATGAAGCATAAGGTTAGTGTACCACTTAAGTGCATTGCCTTTCAAAAATGTGGCAACCTTCCTCATCTTGGATGCTTCTGTAAACAAACCCCCAAGAAATGCAGCATCAAACTGTTGAAGGAATGTGAGGGCTTTGTACCTGTCCTGTACTCCATTATATGTATCAAACTTGACATGAGAACCACCATCCTTAAATTCTTTATATACATTTGATATTGGCTGTCCCAAAGATGGCTGTATATTTGCAGCATTCCCTTCACTAGGGAGAGCCATGCTTGGCTGAACATTAGGCATGGGAGCATATGCTGTGGCTTGCATGCCTGGCTGCATTCCCACATTGTCATACATGGCTTGTTTTCTATGCCCAATTGGCGGTGAAATCAACATAGCATCAAAGATAGAATCTGTACCAAAATATTCAGGTTGCTGCCTCAAATATGGCTGAGGTGGTTGAGCCACATTTATGGACTGCACATTATTATTTTGAGGAGTAGAAATACCCAAACCAAGGCCTTGTGCTGGCTGCTCATACTGTTGCACTGGATGTACTTTTTGTACCTCTTTCTCAAGTGCTCTTTTGGGCGATTCCTCTCTCTTGGAAGTCACTTTCTGAGTCATTTTTGATGGTTGTCCCTCATGGGAAACTGATGCATGAGTGTGCGGTCCGCCATGAGAAGCTGATGCATGTGTGTACTCACTCTTTCCGTGCTTGTGCTTTCTTGATTTCTTCTTCTTCTTGGCATTTGTTTGCACAATCTGAGCCAAATTTTGAGTCAGCTGAGTCAAAGCAGTCACTGCACTTGCAAGCTGTGCATTCAACATAGTAGCATCATCTGACTCACTGCTAGAACTAGTATCACCGTTGAGCTCAGTTGTAGATTCATGTGTGGCCTGCTCAAAAGGCATTTGTTGTGCTTCCTGCAGCTGTATACTAGCTGGATCATTAAGGCTTTCCTGCCTTCTCCTTTGAGGAGTTGTGGAGCTCTCTTGCTCATGGGTACTCACCATGTTTATGGTTGTAATATTCAGCTGTCAAAAAGTGCAGCAAAGATATCCTTCCACCAAACTACCGAGGCCCACCTCTTGAGAAAGAGTGTGTGGTATCCCGGCAATGGAACCAATGAAACCGGCCTCTAATCACTCAGAGGGCAGTGGAACTAAACCTTTAATCACTTCAGCACTTATTTACAGCTCACAAAGCATATATCACAACCATTAACCATTGCATGATCACCATTTGGCATTTACCCATTTGTTCACAAACAAAACCACTGAAAAAGGGATGGAGGCTAGAATGCCCCTGCTCAACAGACATGGACAAGTGCACCCGATTGGCCCCAAACACCGTGGCGCCCCTTTCGGTATTTCTTTATATTTCACAGTGAAATGATTACAAGTTGCATCTGGGAGACCTTCCCTGCAACTGAGCACGCAGCCCCAATTCACTAAGCCTTCGCAAGGCTTTCAAGCATATAACACCATCACATAAGTGCACTTAACCCGTAGGCTCAACCCAAAGGCATTCTCTTTTCCGAGTGCAATTCCATTGGCTGTCCAGATGCAATCACACTACACCCCAGCTGCACTCTCCTTGAGTGGTTTCCAGATGGCATTCACAAAGCTTTTCAAAGCTCCGAAATAAAATCAGCAAAGTACCCAACCAAAGAATGACTCATGTAGCACTGCCTGGGCACCTGTGAGCCAAGAAAGAGGCGGCACACGAGGCCAACCAATAGCTTATGGCAAAAAGAAATTGCAGTAGCAAAATCACAACTCACCAAGCCCTGAAGACTCGAACCAAGTCCTCAATCGCCAAGAGGACATAGTAGCCAATGCCCAATTGCATTCTCAGCCAAAGAGGAGTGCAAAGGCATGAAGAAAGAGCATTTACAAGAGCCGACCAGCAAGAATTCCACTGAAAAATGCGAAAAGAAACACTTCTGTCGCGAAGAAGTGGGAGTTCTTGGGCTCAAAAGAAGCGTGCTTCAGAGAGGAATGCATTGAGAAGGTTTTGGAGAAGTTTCATCGCCGGAAAGTCCTCCAAAACTGAGAAAAACCAGTCAACCAGCACGTCGGACCACTCGAAATTCAACAGAAAGCTGTAGCTTTGCAAGAGGAGAGGCCCAGGAGGCGGTAGAAGCAAAAAGGTCCAGAAAAAGCCACTTTTGCAAATTCGTCCAGCAAAAGAAGTGCTCAGCTCTGCCCGTTCTACCAAACGCACGGAGGGAAAAGCATATCACTACGAAGGGGAGGCAGAGGGGAAGCCATCGGGCCAAACGGAAGTCGAGGAATCCAAACGGGTGAGGAGTTATGAAGAAAAACGGAATTCAGCTGAAGGAGGCTGAAAAACCAGTCCAAAATCTCAACAAAGGGAGAAGATGAGAGAGAAAACCACACATGTGAAGTTTAGAAGGCCCAGGAAGGTCCAGGAATGGCAAAGGAGCATGTAGAAGGCACTAGAGCCACCTGGAACTCTAGGGGGGCCACTGAAGGTACATGGCCCTCTAGGGGGCCCATTAAAAATGCCACGTCATCATTTCCCAACAACCACTCTTTTAATTCCTTGGAATGCCTTTGGGCCTAGGGATTAATTACGCTTATGTGCTAGGCACCATGCCGCGTTTAATTACACATTATTAAGCCCACGCTTGGACTTTTAAAACCAAAGTTGTCACGGTCTTGTAGTACATTAAAGTACCTAGAATTTCACGCCCCCGTGACACTTTGCCAGGGGAGTTACCCCCTGAGAGACCTCAAGATCATGGTATAGAACTCATTCGTGGTAGTGAGCCACCTAATAGGCCCCCATATAGAGTTAGTGCAACTCAACGAGAAGAAATTATAGCCTAGGTGCAAGACTTGTTGTCCAAGGGGCTGATTCAGCCCAGTTCCTCTCCATTTTGCTCCCTTGTACTGCTCGTGTTAGAAATCACGGTACAACGGAAGCAAAAGAGATGAATACTTGCTGGGAAACAACTCAACAAAAGTTCAACAACAAAGTAACAAACGAGATGGCAAAATTGAACAAGTTCTTCCTTCTAGAATGAAGGACAAAAGGCTGCAAGAGGAGCAGCTACAAAGAGCAGCAGTTGCTGCAATCTTCTTCCACCAAGGGTGAGCTAGACAAGTCGCCTTCTCCCTACTAAGTGCGCGCTGCTGGATCAGCTTCAGTGCTGAGAGGCTGAAGGCTTGAGTGCTATATGATAGTGAGGGGGAAGGGGGCTTTATATAATAGAGGGGGGAGGCCACAAAGGGGTGGTGGATTGACCACCGACCATTAACCTTGGCCACCGACCATTGACCTTGACCACCGACCATTGACATTGGCCACTAACCATTGACCTTGGCCATCGACCATTGACATTGGCCACCGGCCATTGACCTCGAACCACCGGCCATTGACCTTGACCATCGACCATTGACTTTGACCTTGGCCACCGACCATTGACATTGACCGGTTGGCGACCCCCTCTCAATCACTCCCCCTTCTAACCTCCTAAGTCCCTTGCCCTTCTCCTCATAAATGGGGGGGCAAAACATGTGGGGCATTAACCACGAATTCTAACACCCCCTCTTAATGACCCAATGGTGGGCCGATACCCATGCATGTGATCAAATGCTCCAGTTGCTCTTGAGGGAGACCCTTCGTGAAAACAGCACCAAGGTTGTCAACGGTGGGGACATACATCGGCTCAACAATGCCATCGATGATGAGCTCTCGAACAAAATGGTAGTGAACCTCAATGTGCTTGGTTCTAGCATGAAACACCGTATTCTTCGCAATTGCCATGCAACTCTGGTTGTCACACAGGATCACAGTTGCCTACGTCTGCGTCTAGTCCAAATCCTCCAAGATCCAACTGAGCCATAAAGATTCGCATGCTGCGGTGCATGCAGCCTTGTACTTCACCTCCGTCAATGAGAGGGCAACGGAAGGTTGCTTCTTGCTGAGCCATGAGATAGCTCCTGAAGAAAGCACAAAACAACACCCTATAGTGGATCTCCAAGTGTCGAAGTCCCCGGCCCAGTGGGAATCACCGAAGCCCCCAAGGTCCAAGCTTGAGGTGTAGGTAATGCCATAGGTACTAGTACCCTGTAGGTACCATAGTACTCTTAATCCTGCTCTCCAGTGTGCCTCCCTGGGGTTGGCAAAGAACTTGCATAAGACTCCAACAGAGAAAGAGATGTCAGGTCGAGAGTTGGTAAGGTACAGAAGACTCCCTACCAACTGCCGGTAACGTCCAACATCCACCAATATTGATGAATCATGGATGCTGAATTTCAGCCCAACCTCCATCGGTGTGACTGCAAGCTTGCAGTTCTCCATCTAGAACCTCCTAAGCAGCTCATGACAATATTTCTCCTGACAAATGAAAATATTGTCACTGCTCTGCCGTACCTCAATACCAAGGAAGCTGTGGAACAGCCCCAAGTCTGACATCTCAAACTCCATCATAAGCAGCTTCTTGACTTGGACTATTCTGTCCTTGTGATTCCCTGTGAGCGCGAGATCATCCACATACAAAATGGTAACCTGCATCATCCCTCCCTCAATGAAGAAGTAGAGGTTGGGATCAGAAGGACTCCTCTCAAGCCCAATCCTATCAAAGAACTCATCTATCCGCTGGTACCATGCTCTGGGGCCTGTTTCAACCCGTATAGTGCCTTCCTCAATCTGCAGACTTGTGATGTGGACCCTGGAACATGAAACCCTGGGGGTTGCTCAACATAAACCTCCTCCTCCAGGGTCCCATGAAGGAACGCAAATTTGACATCCATTTAAAAGATGGGACCAACTGTGATGTGCAGCCAAAGCTATGACTGTCCGGATTGATGTCATCCAAGCAGTTGGGGCAAAGGTCTCATCAAAGTCAAGACCCTCTCACTGAGCATATCCCTTCACCACCAATCTAGCTTTGTATTTGTCCAAGCTCCTGTCGGACTTGAGCTTCTGCTTATAGACCCACTTGGTTCCGATGACCTTCCTCTTGCAAGGTCGATCCTCTGGATGGTGTCCATCTATGTCTGCATGGCCGCCTCCCACTCTGGGATGTCCTTGGCCTCCTCAAAGGTCCTGGATTCTATGACTTGAGTCACCAACGCATAGTGAGCAGATGAAGCCGAAGCATGCTGCTAGGACCTCCAGAGGCCAGAACTGCTCTCAAGTATATCTGTCACTCACGACTCATATAAAGTCTTGAGATACCACTTTGGGAGTTTCCTCGCTCGCTAAGGATCCTCTAAAGAGGCTACTGGAGCTGGTTGCTCCTCCTCGTTGTCTTTGGCTTCTGGGGCCTCCTGGGGAACCTCCTCAATGACAACTTTGGGTGGGGGAGACTCTGAATTCCTGATTATCATCAACAGTCTCTGGCAGTGTCTCCTCAAACACCACATCTCGGTTGACAATGATCTGCTTCTTCTTAGGGTCAAGGAGTCTGTATGCCTTAGACTCTTCACTGTAGCCAACAAAGATGCAAATCTCGCTTTTGGGATCAAGCTTCTTCCGTTCATCCTTGTGCACATGAACATAGGCGTTAGAACCAAAAATCCGTAAGTGAGAGATGTTGGTTTCTTAACATAGTACGCCTCGTATGGAGTCATGTGTTCCACAACCTTTGTCTTTATCCGGTTGAGAATATGAATTGTGGTTGCAAGGGCTTCACACCAACAGGCTTTGGCAAGATTCTTGCCTTGCAACATAGACAATCCCATCTCAACTAAGGTCATGTGTTTCCTCTCAGTTACACCATTTTGCTGAGAAGTCCTGGCTGTAGTCAATTGTCGCTTGATTTCACGTGTTTTGCAAAAGCTGTTGAATTCAGTTGATGTAAACTCGCCTCCCCGATCGGTATGGAAAGCATTGACCTGCCTCCTGTTTCTTTCTCTACCTTTGTCTTCCATTCCTTTTCAAAGGACTGAAATTTATTGGCAATATAGTAAACCCAAGTCCTCCTGCTGAAGTCGTCGACAAATAAAAGAGAATACCTTTAACCTGCAAAGGAGTTTGTCGAGATCGGTCCACATAAGTTGGAATGGACTAACTCTAGAGGGGCCTTAGCTTTGGATGAAGCCTCCTGAGGGAACTTGTCTCGATGTTGCTTGCCCTCCAAGCAAGCTCGACAAACACCATCTTTGCCTGTGATTGGGGGAAGTCCATCCACCATTTTGGCCTTCTGCATGTCGGTCAAAGTGCCATAATTCACATGCCCGAACCGTCCATGCCAAAGTTTGGACCGGCCCTGATCTCCATGAACAAGTAGGGCATTGAGTCGATACAACCTATGGTCCTGTACTCCTCTAGCAACCACCTTTCCGTCCTTGGTCTTTGCTAAAGAGTGATGGGATATCTCAAGGTGTATGCCTCAGGCACACCTTGGTTTCTATGTGTGAGTGCTAGAGGCACAGTTAGGTGCCCACAAGCACAGTTAGGTGGTGGAAGAGCCACATAGGATGATTGAGAGAATCTAGGAGCAGATTGAGGAGACGATTGTGGAGCTCTGAAGTCATCAGTGATGTCAGTGAGCATGTATGAGGTGCCTACTTAAGGACCTCACTCTTCTTCATTCCATAATGCAAGTGTTCTGAGTTTGTGTCCACTCTTTCCTTTCCTTTCAGTTTACCAACATGGTATCAGAGCCCTTTGATCCCCCTTGAGCCCATTTCTGCCACATCATCATCTTCTTCTTCATCTTCTTCTTCTCCATTTTCCTCTTTCTTCCCAAAATCTTTGAGAGCTTGGTTCTCCACCTACAAATGACCATTGCCCAAACCCTCTAAGCTGGAAACTCCTCTAGTATGGGCGAACTTCCACCTGTAAGCAATTGAAGAAAAAACGTCTGTGGTGGCTGCCATTCCCCAAACAGCGCATTTTTCACCATTTCTTCTATTGCTCAATACTCCCTGCCTGCTCCGCCATTGCCTGAGCCCTCTTAGGAGTAGATGGGCGACCTCAAGACGAAGATTTTGAGCCATTTTTCACCTCATTTGGTTCAGTAACGAGGGAGAAATCGTCAAAACTCAGGTTCAGCTTGTAGCAACTCCCCCGGGCAAAAGTGCGCACCATTTCGTCCAACCTCTGTGCTGGACCCTCTCTGGTATATGAGCTTTCTTTTGCTTCAGAAAGCCCTCTTTTCCTTGCTTTGAAGAGTGAGCTACAAGCCCTCCAAGTTCAGCCTTTTGGTTTTGACAGTTTTGGACAAGTTTTTGAAGATGATGCTACATAAAATGCTACTCTAGCATTTCTGGTTTTTTGGATCTTTTAATAACTTCAGTACAAGTGTGGCTTCAGTTTTGTTTTGAATTGCTAGACCTGGTTTTGATTGGAAAGTATTCATTTTAGCCACTTCTATGAAGCATGTAAGAAGAAGCATCATTGATTGAATATTGGTCACTAGTCTTTGCTACATCAAGTGCTCATATTTTGGAAGTTTTTCAGTTATTTTTTGCCTTGTAAGAGAGAAAGACACTGCCCAATATCTGGGTTAGACCCTCTCATGGCTACCCTATTGAATCTAGAGAAGTTCAATGGAAAGGGCTTCCACACATGGCAGATGAAGGTGAAATTTGCATTGATGAGGGAGAACCTATGGGGACTTGTCAAACCTACTCCTACCGCTTCTTCTACGGCCTCTAATGCTGGAGAATCCTCAACTCCGACATGACCGGCAAGGGATCCAGCTAGAGAAGAAAAAGCATATGGTATCATTGCTCTTGCTTTAGGAGATTATTATATTCATCATATCTCTGACTTGGAGTCTCCTTCAGAAGCTTGGCAGAAGCTTGACATGATTTTTGGTGCGAGCTCTCACATCTCTAAACTATCACTTAAAATCTCTTTCTTTGAATAGAAGATGGCTAGTGGTACTACTTTGGCAGCTCATGTCAACTATATGCGGAGTCTTATGACTCAACTTGCTTCTATCAACTCTCCTATTACTCCAGATGATGCTATGGCAGTGTTACTTAAGAGTATGCCTGAAGATTATGATCACATAGTTAGCACTTTGAAAAATCTTCCTAATCCTAATCTTGAAGGTATTATCTCTGCTCTCCAAGAAGAAGGAAGGCATATGGAGCTCAGGAAAGGCAATGACACTGTTTATGCTGCAAAAGTCCAGAAGGGCAAGTATACCCCTTGCAATCACTGTGGAAAGACAAATCACCTTTGAAAGGACTGCTTCAAAATTAATCCATGCAAACACTGTGGCAAGAACAACCATAATGAGAAGTTTTGCAGAGCCAAAGCAAAGACAGAAAATGCAAATCTACTTTCAGCTGATGAGCCTCCACAAGATGAGGCATCCTTTAAAGATTATGCATTTTAAATCATCTCTATGTATGCTCCAGATCTCTCTTTTTATGTCAAGGTACTCAGCCTAGATAGTCCTCCAAAATGAATGAAATAAACTATTGTGTTTTGTGTGTTTTGTAAACACCTCTAGTCACCTTATGATGTAGGCCATGTGTATGTTTTGCTCCATGGTACCTCCTGCAGACATTGTGTGCATGTACATACAGGGGAGATAACCATTGGAAGGTCTTTTTGTATCCCTTTTGTTTACCTTACACCCATGGGAACCCTTGCTAGCATGAGAACCTAGCCATAGATTTATCCTTGACCACCATGAGATGGCATGAGAAACTATGAGACTAGATGTATCCTTGACATAGCCTGACGCATTCCCTTGAGGGGGGGTTTGATGGGATATCTCAAGGTGTATGCCTCAGGCACACCTTGGTTTCTATGTGTGAGTGCTAGAGGCACAGTTAGGTGCCCACAAGCACAGTTAGGTGGTGGAAGAGCCACATAGGATGATTGAGAGAATCTAGGAGCAAATTGAGGAGATGATTGTGGAGCTCTGAAGTCATCAGTGATGTCAGTGAGCATGTATGAGGTGCCTACTTAAGGACCTCACTCTTCTTCATTCCATAATGCAAGTATTCTGAGTTTGTGTCCACTCTTTCCTTTCCTTTCAATTTACCAACAAAGAGAACCGACATTTGATGCTGGTCCATCTAGCTCAGAGACAAAAGGTTTTTGCATAAGTCAAGAACATAAAGTACACCAAATATTACCTTCTCTTCGCCGGAGCTTGTGACGAAAGGAATACTTCCAACACCTTTGACCGGGCACGTTCTGCCGTCCCCCACTGTTACTTTGGAGCCTGGATGAGTAGACTCCATGGTGGTGAACCAATCCTTTTTGAAGGACATGTGTTTCGAGGCACCGCTGTCCATGAACTAGCCATTGTCGTTCTCTCCTACCAAGAGAGCAGAGCATGTTTCTGAGATCATGTGAAGAGCTTCTCTGTGGTAACATTTGCCGCCTCCCCGCTTGACTCCTCCTTGCCCTTGTTCTGCTTCTTTCGCTTTAGGTCTGCCTTCTTCTTGTGGCATTTCTTCGCCATATGACTAGGCTTCTCGCAATAGAAGCATTTCATGTTCTTCTTGTGCTCCTAATCATCAGTCTTCTTGTGGAAGTCCTTGGACTTGCCCTTGCCAGACCTATCCTTCACAGTTAAGGCTCTCTTGTCTGCATGGGAGTACAAATCCTCTCTAGCCTCCTCCTGGATGAGAAGAGGGCATAGCTCCTCAAAAGTCATGGGCTTTGTTCTTTAACCAGCTGTGACCGTCGTCACGAAACCTTTGAAGCTCCTGGGTAGCTTATGTAGCACCATCAGTGCCAACTGGCTTGAATCCACCTTTTGACCAACTGCTGCAAGTTGGTCTCTCACAACCTTCACCTTCGTCAGGTGGTCGTGTACTCTGTCTCTCTCACTCATATCCATGTTGTGAAGTTGATGCTCAGGATGCAGGCCATGTTGTATGTCTCGTAGAGGTCTTTCAAAATGGTCCATGCCTCTACGGAAGTCTCTGCCATTTGGATATGCGGGATGACCATGTCTGCCGTCATCCCAATAAGCATGGCAAGAGCTTGAGCATCTCGGTCTTCCCAGTACTCCAGAAGTTGGGGATGAAGGAAGAAGGAAGATGAGAAGAAGAGGGAGAGGGGGCTATCGTGGATGAGGCTTTTGTCGACATGTCTGGAAACAGAAATCTTCTTCCTTACTATTCGAGCAGCAAGGGTAGCAAGTAATACTTGAATTGGGACCGTCTTCGGCAAAGATTCGCATGTGGAAGTTCCTTCCTTCAAGCTCCCAGGTGAGCCCTAGAATATGGGCTCTGATACCATGTTAGAAATCACAGTATAGCGGAAGCAAAAGAGATGAATCCTTGCTGGGAAACGACTCGACAAAAGTGCAGCAACAAAGTAACAAAGGAGATGGCAAAACTGCACAAGTTCTTCCTTCTAGAATGAAGGGCAAAAGGCTGCAAGAGGAGCAGCTACAAAGGGCAGTAGTTGCTGCAATCTTCTTCCACCAACGGTGGGCTAGACAAGTCGCGTTCTCCCTACTATAAGTGCGCGGCGCTGCTGGATCAGCTTCAGTGCTGAGAGGCTGAAGGCCTGAGTACTATATGATAGTGAGGGGGAAGGGGGCTTTATATAATAGAGGGGAGAGGCCACAAAGGGGTGGTGGATTGACCACCAACCATTGACCTTGGCCACTGACCATTGACCTTGACCACCAACCATTGACATTGGCCACCGACCATTGACCTTGACCACCGGCCATTGACATTGGCCACTGGCCATTGACATTGATCACCAACCATTGACCTTGGCCACCAACCATTGACCTTGAACACCGACCATTGACCTTGACCACCGACCATTGACTTTGACCTTGGCCACCGACCATTGACATTGATCGGTCGGCGACCCCCTCTCAATCACTCCCCCTTCTAACCTCCTGAGCCCCTTGCCCTTCTCCTCATAAATGGGGGGGCAAAACATGTGGGGCATTAACCGCGAATTCTAACAGCTCGTACAGAAGAAAGATGGTTCATTTTGTATGTGTGTTGACTATCGCGCACTGAACAAAATGACCATCAAGAACACATTCCCTATTCCACGCATTGATGATGTGCTGGACTAGTTAAATGGGGCTTCAGTTTTCAGCAGGATAGAGTGGTTATCACCAAGTGAGGATACAACCACAGGATGTGCACAAGACAGCGTTTCGCACTACTTTTGGGGGTTGTATGAGTATTTGGTGATCCCTGTTGGGTTGACAAATGCCCTGGCTACTTTTACCAGAATGATGGATAGTATCTTCCAACCTTAAAGACAATTCACAGGAACCTTCTTCAATGACATCATTGTTTCCTCTAAGTCCGAAGAAGAGCATAAGGAACCACAGTTAGGGGAAACGGAGACGGGGAAACGGGGAACGGAAACATTTCGGGATTTCTTGGAGGGCTGAAACAGGAAAACGCCACGTCAACAAGGGGGGGTTTAGAAAAGTGGGTTTTGAGATGAGAACATACACATTTAGAATGCTACAACCTACAGCCTACTTGCTACACTGGAAGGAGTGGAAGGAGGCCAAAATCGAACGCAAAAAGACCAAAATCGGGGCTGGTGGCGGATTTCATGTCATTTTGGAGACCTAGCAGCCTATGTTGTCTGAAACGGCCCGTTTCAAAGCTCTGAAACACGTTTCAGACTAGCTGAAACGTTTCAGGGTCCTGAAACGTTTTAGGGTCCTGAAACGTTTCAGGGCTTGAAACGCGTTTCAGAATCCGGGGCTTCTCTGAAACAGCGTTTCAGGTCTGGCTGGGCTCTGAAACGCATTTCAACGTAACTGTGTAAGGAACATCTTGCTGCTCTTTTCCAAGAGCTGCAAAATCACCAGCTCTATGCAAACAGCAAGAAGAGTAAATTCTTTCTGGAAGAGATCCATTATTTGGGGCATATAATATCAAATGATGGGATACGGATGGATCCGGCAAAGATCCAAGCCATTCAAAAATGGTAAAGATCCATAGTTTCCTAGGCCTATGTTCGTATTACATAAGATTTATCAGGCATTTTGCGGATATAGCCGCACCACTTCACGACCTTACCAAGAAAAATGCAGCTTTCAGATGGGGTATTCCACAACAGAAAGCATTAACCACACTCAAAGAGAAGCTGACCACAGAGCCAATTTTAATAGTTCCAGATTTGTATCAGCCATTTGATGTGGATTGTGATGCCTGTGGGGAGTATATTGGAGCTGCATTGCATCAGAATGGCCATGTAGCGGCCTATGAGAGCAGGAGACTCCGAGATGCAGAGAGATATTTGGGAATCTATGAGAAAGAGTTGTTGGCTGTAATTCATGCCATCCATACATGGAAGCACCTTACGGTAAAGACTGATCACCTGCAGCTGATCAATTTGTCAGAGACCTCCAGCAAACAGCTTTCAACCAAGCCTGAACAGCAATAGAAAGGTCTCAAGAAAAGCATAAGAAGGCTGCAGGTAAGCATAGGAGACAGCCAGATTTCAAGGAAGGGAATTGGGTGCTTTTGAAGTTCGAGAAAGCTAGGCTCCGCAAGCTAAAGGGCAAACAACAAGTGTATGCAAAGTTATCACCCAGATACTATGGCCCTTTCAGGGTTACAAAAGAGATTAATGAGGTTGCATACAGGTTGGCACTGCCAGAGCATTGGAGGATTCACAATGCCTTTCATGTGAGTCTTCTGAAGAAATTTTAAGAACCGGCACCTACAAAGCCAATAAGAGAGGATCCACCAAAAGTGGATGAGCTGGAGGAGGTCCTTCAGCCAGAACAAATTGTGTATCATACTGTACGCAAAGGCCTCCAAGGCAAGGAATTTTACAAATATCTTGTAAAATTCAAAAACTATTCGGCATTGCATGCCAAGTGGACGGATGAAGACATGTTGTCTTATCATCCACAACTTTTGGATATTTACAAGGAAGCTTTTCAGTTGAGGTCAACCGAATAGAAGCCAGGGGATGTCACCAAGCTGTAAATACTTCAAAGTCAAAGTTTCAATTGACCATTTATTGATCATAATCAATGAGTTCTTCATTTATTTAATTATGTTCAAAAAGTTATACTTATTCGGTCAAAGATACTTAACTCCAGTTAAGTAAACCTAACCCCGGTTAGGAAGACTTAGCTTAGGCCAAGATGGTTAAATACGGTTAACCAAAGAACCAAAGCGCTGACTTCAGTCAGAGAGTGTTGGCTTCGGTCAACGAGACTTGGCTTACGCCAAGAGGGTTAACTTTAGTTAACCAAGATGTGTCAACCTCGGTTGAAGAGACTTGGCCATTATTAAGGCACTTTGACTGATTGTCAAGCCCCTTAATTATGATCAAGAGGGTTGACCTTGTGAAGAACCAGCCTTCTCAAGAATGCAAATGTGTGCAATGCATGCAGAATTTGAATGCCAATTGGCCCTCCAATGGAGAAGAGCGTCCTCGTGAGAGTACTTGTTTCTATTTTCGACCTACATGCAAGTGTGTGAGAGATGGCGGATGAATGCAAGGTGAATGAAGAATGCTACGTGAGATTCACAATGAAAGGGTGATACCATTTCATTAATGTCCCTTGAGATCACTCAAGTTCCATCTTCCCATTTACACCTACCCTTAGCCTATGGCCCATGCATCTACCATTCAATGCACCTTAATGCATCCTTCCCCTAGGACCTAGACACGTGTGTGCACATTTTTATTAATAGAATAAGTGTCACATGTTTAAATTTGATGCCGTCTGAAGCAGTGGCTCCAGCTTGATTAGTCCTATCTACTGAGATGATCCACCGCCATAACAAATTGGTAGGTGCCCATCATAAATACATATGCATGTTACACCATTGGCGTATAATATATAATAATGTTTTAATGTCTACTAATCACGGATTAGTGATTTCTCTTGTCATGACAGACCTCGGTCAACCAAAGAATTTGTTTTACATTATGTGCACATGTTTGCTTGGAGGGGACGCCCAGAGTGATAGGATTAGTCCACATATTCTTATTTGCATGCAAAGCGCTGACCATTAATGGGTGTCTTGGTTGTGTTCTTTAGTTAATTGTTGCAGGTACTAAGAGGGATTGAAGACCTAAGCAATATGGAGCTGAGTGAGTGATTAGGAAATCACCCGCATGACCAAGTGCTTCTAAGACTCCAGAGTTGCCCTTAGGTGGCATGTAATTAGGAAAGTAGATTAAAATCTCACACTTGGCATCTTGCCAAAGAAAATAAGCTGAGAGCTCCTTTGCATATTCATTCACGTATGAATTTCTGTAAGGAGTTGTATGCTGAACTCATGTACTCAGAATTCTCTCAAGAAATAAAGACCTTCGGGAGGGTTCACAGCCCAACGTTTGTCTTGGCCTCCAATGTGTGCAGAAGTAGTAGTAGTAGAAGTAGAATTTATTAGCGTCCTTGGGGGGCCAAAAAATGACCCATGGGACCCGTCTCGATACAATGTAAAAAGAGTCTCCTCAAGGGGTCAGGAGTCTCTGAGTTCCTAACGACAGGTGAAAAGACGAGTGACAAAAGATCCCAATGCTGCCGGAGAGGCAGTGAAGAGAACTGATGTCAACTGAGCGGAGTCCCCCAGTATCTACTGGTAGTCCTCTCTAATATGTGCATATCGGGGTCACTGTAGAGCTACATGTGCCTCCGTCTCAACTATCTGCATGTCACAAAGGATACAGACTCTAGCATGTCTGGGCTGGTGTATCCAAGCTCCCTGCTCAATGGCAAATGTAAGAGATCTGGTACGGAACCTGGCAATGTTTCTGCGATATAGAAGGGGGATAGGTGTGCTAATATAAGACTGAGCATGAGTCTCTATGGACATGTATGTAGACCAACATGTGGGATTTATGTTGTCTTGGTAATATTCCAGCTTTACCCTCTTTTCACTTGTCAACCAGTGAAGAGAGAGAGAGAGAGAGAGAGAGAGAGAGAGAGAGAGTTTATTATTAAAGTCTTCGGAAGACCGATGGGTCTATGAGATTGTGAAAAACCTGGTACAAACGAGCTGTGGTGGTGGAGCTACTAAACGAGCATCCACACCAATGCAAAATGCAAAAAATGCAGAGTGGTGGTACTAAGTCCTAAGTACAACATAGTCATGTCGGTGGTCGACTATATATATCAATCTCATCATCATCATCATCAGGGCATCAGGGTGGATGAGGCAATGGGGGCATGAAATCGGCGATAGAGTGCTATCGGCCACTCACAGGTGCAGCCCTGGCATGTCTCCTGGTCGTAGTTCTGCATCTAACCAGGGCTACCGTGACCCCTGTTGGTCGGGCCCCAATTGTAAACAAGGAGGGGATGTCCCCCAGTGTGATCTATGTGTCAACCCTCTGTCTGAGCGGTCGGGTCACTGGCTCCAGGTCACAGTCATGTCGAGGCCTCGTCTCATGAGGGTCCATGTGATCTGGCTGAAAAAACTCCGTGATAGAGCTCTAAGAGGGATCAGCCAAGGAAAAAATCTGCTCGTCTCCGTGCTCGAAGTATCCTCTCATGGTGTCTGAGAACATCATGAATGAAACCTGCCAAACATCATTGGTCTGGGTAAGAGAGGAATCGGGCCAGAATCCCATAGCTATCTCTGAAGAGGCAGTAGAAACGCCCTCGGATCTCATAGTAAACAAGACACCTGAAGATGAAGTGCTCCTCTGTCTCAACCTCTTGCATGTGAGAGAGAGAGAGAGAGAGAGAGAGAGAGAGAGATTGTTTGCAGAGAGAGAGAGAGCTGAGTAAAGCAACAGCGCAGCAAAACAGAGTAGAGTAAGGCAATAGTGCAGCAAAACAGCAAGAAGAGAGTTTCACACCGAGCTGCAGACTGACCACCACGGCAATCTCAAGTGCGAGATTACGGTCTCTCAATGCTGGGTCCAAAAATGAGAAGATCAACCTCACTGGTGCAACAAACCTGCAACTTAAAATTGCATTGGAGAACTGCACAAAATACAAGGGCAAAAAAATACAAGGGCCGACCCCAAGGACCTCCAGGCTGCACAAGCAGAGGTTGAGACACTACGAGAGTGGAGAATGCCTGGCTCCAACAAGCAATCGAAGAGGCTGAAAGCCTAAGGGGGGAGAATACTCGCCTGAAGGGGAAGTTGGAGAATTATGCCCAACTTCAATCTCTGATCCAACCACTCCAAGCACCTAATGAGCACCTACCCAAGCTGCCCCGAAGACAATCACCAAACATCGATGATTCAGCTACGGGCAATACTGGTGTGCATCACCTATCACAAGCTACTCCCCAGACAGGTCCCTCGAAGCAGAAGCTTGCAGGAAACAGCAGCACCTTAGGCACTAAGGCAACTGAAGACACGACTACACAAACCCTCTTATTGCCGGATCCAATGGGCAGAACGAAATCTGAGATGTGGGCACCTAGACCCACACCAATTTTGTAGAGGTGGGAGTTCAAGTTTCATTTTTGGCAGAGAATAATTTTAAAGTGGGGACTCAAAGGTCGCCCGAGCAGGTTTTTGATGCCGAGCCCATTTCGTCAAGACAAAATCTTCTGTAGCTTTGCGCCGTGTACCAGGGCGCGAGATTTTACCTGTCCATTACCGAGCATGGCGACAGATTGAGGAGATCGAGATCAACCCTCGTGCTCCCCCACAATCTCTACATCAGGGTGTACTAGGGCCGGTCCAACCCAAGATCTCAGTCTATGACCCTGCCATACGCACCTTCAACCTTTTGTCCAGGATCGAGCAGTGCGCCAACACAACATTTTCAAGGCTAAACGACGCCTGATTGCTGCCCAGATTTGCGAACTCCTTGAGCCTTCTATGCCTAAGTTCCCATCCTATTATGCAAAGATCTTGCAGAAGTTGGAAAAGCTTATAAGTAGCCACACCACCGAGGCGGTAGCGATGCAAAATAATATATGCAACTAGTGGCAGGAGTGAGTCACAACCGTTTGGTGGTATGCGGCTCATTTTAATAGTACGTTGGGCATCTCCAACCCTACCGAGGACCCCATCACCAAGCTGTGGTCAGCGGATTGGCTAACTCATCCGGATAGGCTACCACTCCACATTAGCTCACTCTACCCGTGGCCTCCCTTGAGCAACAACGAAGGTTCGCTTCCTTCAACCCTTCATCTCCAGGCCCATCATTCTCCTAAGCTCCTGCCCCCGACGAAGCTGGACCTTCTACCACACCAGGTCCAACAGATGTGCCTCCTCGACGACACCGCAATTCCGCATGACGACCCCACGGCTTCAACCCCCAAGCCTCAGCATTCAAGCAACGGTTGGTACCTACCAGTCTTGAACCATGAGGACCCAGTTGAAGTAGTCAAGGCGAGATGTTGGCCCCTGGGTTAAGACCAAGGGAAAGGGAAGTTACCAATACAAGAGCGAGTACGGTTCCTGCAGGCGGTAACAAAGTATTTCATTGGCTAACTCTTGTAGTGAGCGGTCACGGGCAATGCGACCTCAGTCAATTTCTGAATCATGAGCACCATGGTAGAAAGCGATGAAGCTGAAGATTAAGGGCAGTTGACCAATGGCGAGCAACGGTGTAGCGAGCCGAGCTCACCACCTTTAGAAGGCGGTTTTGCAATGGTTTAGAAAAGCTTTGTAACAAAGAGAAGGGAAGAGAGAGTGACATTGCGAGTTCACGCTCTCCCTCTCACCTGAGCTTGCTAGGTTAGGAAGCTTGACACTGAGTGTTCATTTCCAGCCGAGGCGGGCTTGATTGTATATACTATCAGTCTACTTCAATATATATGAGTGTGATTTCATGTCCTGTTTATGAAGTGTCACCTACTCGGTGTGGTGTTAAGTTCCCAATTGTTAGTAACTCGGTTCTCCCGTTACCATACGGTTTCCCCTTCAACAGCAAACCTTGACCTCCGCATTTTATTATTGACCGTTGTTTCATCACCCCAAGCATGCATGCACTCCACGCAACAGACTGCAAGAGCGAGCATCTTCACCCGAGTGCTGCACAGGGTTGGGTTGTTTCCGAGCACCGAGTGCCCTTAAGTTAGCCTGTTGGGAGTGAGCAAACAAGAGCGTCAACACACTCGCACTTATCGCGGACCCATCCCGATCTCCAGCAACTCATCAGACAACAGCTGCAAGGAAACCCCCTCTAGGTCTGCCATGTCATCACATCCAAACAAATACTAACTAGTATACATACTGCTACATGAGTCGGGGGGAACAACTCCTTGTGGCTCGAGGTCCTGCTTGAGAGCTTGCCCGAACTAATACTCCTCCACTAATACCACTAATACCCCTTTGTCAACTCGTGCATCTGTCATCTTGCTCCTTCCCTTCCACTCAGTTGACAAAGCCTCTAAGTGAAATGCCCGAGAAGGACTCGAAAATCTCTCCTACTGGTCGAGCACCATGGGTACCAATTCCTCCCAAGCCAATGTATTCATCCTTCCACTGGTAATCAAGGATGAATAAAAAGCAGATGACAAGTGGGACAGCAATATTATGGCCATGTCCACAGATGATATCTGCTTCCCCTCCTAGAGAATCTCTTGCTGAAGCTCCTGAAGCTTATTGATGTGCCCCCGCATCAAGGAAGACTTCATGCGATCCAACAACCTCATCTGAACTTCTAAAGAGGCCCTCTTCATGGGAGAGGTTCTGTTGTACAAGGATGCCAAATGCTCCCAAATACTTTTGGCCACCGTCATGTGCTTGAGGAGTACAGTTTAGGAAACTGAAAGACCCTTACCCTCGCATTGAGTCGGTCCCAAAGCTGAGACATGGTCTCTACCTCCCTCCTGCCTCCGTCTGTTTTGCAGGATCTCTAGGGGATCAGGCCTAACAACCCCATCAATATGAAGTCAGCTAAATCATATGACTGCAAGGCAGACTCCTTATGACCCGCCACACACAGTCATTGAATCCATCCAATTGAAGGTCCAGGGGGAAGGTAGGTAATATGGGGATTTTCACATTGCTCTCCATCATCTCAGCCAAGGTAGCCATGTTGAAGTGAAGAGAAAGTCGAATTGAGAAGAGAGGGTGATGGGAAAGAAGGTAGAGAAGGGGATTGATGGAGAAAGGGAGGAGAGGGCTGGAGAACATAATGAAGATGCTTGTGGTCTGGGTACCTTCACACCTTGGCTGTCCCATCCCTCGAAAACACCTCCTTTCGAATCTGAAAGAACCCTTCAAAGACTACGCCCCCTTGACACCCGCATAGCCTTCACCTTTACACAGCCAAACAGCGGCCCTAATACTCGATGCAGTTTGCTGGCTCCAGGCTCCCTCTACGTCTTGGGTCTCTGGCCAACCTTAGGCTTTGATACCGTGTGAGAGTGCACAGGAAACTGAACAGAAAAGAGAGAGCAAACCACATCACACAAACTGAACTGGAAAAGAAGGAGAGAGACTGCAAGGGATCTCAGGGAAATCTGCTAGGCAAAACCTCCAATGATGAGATGAAGTCAGCTGATACAAGCAGGCCAACCACCTGCTCCACATAGGCTGACTGCCTGCCCTGCATGAGCCTGCCTCAAAGAGGCTGACCAGGCGGCCTAGGTGGCTGACCAGCAGGTCAGCCCACCTCTGCCTATAAACAGGCTGCTGGGGGCTTGGTAACCCAACCAGTAGGTCGGGCCTGCTGTCCCACATGCTGGCCTACAAAGGCACCTCCAATGAGCTGCCAACACCACAGCTAACAGGCCTCAAAGAGACCCTAAACAGTGCCGCATCAGACCTGTACCCCTCCTGAAGCACACGTAGTGAGCGTGACACCAAGGCCCCCTGCCAACATGCCCTGATCTGCCCGCACAGGTCTGCACTAGACAGCACCTCTCCAGGCACATACACAAGGCCCTGGCTCAGCCTCCAAACAGCCAGACCTGCTCCAAGGATAACTGGATCCACCCCAAGGCCCTGGCATAACCACCACAAGGGCCTGACTATCCACATGCCTAAGCATGCACCCAACCCTATCCTACACAAGGGGTGGGCACAACCACAACAAAGGCCCTCACTCTCCACCCTAACCATGATACATTAGGCAATGTTCAACTGTAACACCTCCCCCCCCAGATCTGCCCCCCCCTTTCCCCTCCGTCTTCTACTGTACCCTCGCCTCCATCCGTCTCTCCCGCTGTAGTCACCCTCACCACCCGCCTTTCACCCACCTCTTCTCCCCCCCCTCCCCCCCCCCCAAAAAAAACTGCAGCGGCCCATCCTTTATTTCCTCCTCCCACCCCTTCCCCCCCGCGGGAGCCCCAGCTGCCTTTTGGTGCCTAGGCCAGTAGGCAAGGGCATGGCTGCAGCCTCTCCCTCTTAGTCTCTAGCTTCCCTCGTCTAGGGCAGCCCTTGTCGTGCGAAGTCTGGAGGCTTGGACTGTGACACTACCTTGACTTCCTGGTGGTTACCCCCTCGCCTTGGAGATGCGAAAGGGGGGACCCATTGGAGCAGTTGGTTCCACCTCGTATCCTTTTGGTGGTTTCAACTTCGCCTCCACGGTAGAGGAGAAGTGGACCCCCACGCTTTTTCATCTCATGATGAAGGACCAAATATCGCATGATCGAGGAGTGGTTGGGACCCCAGGGAAGGGAGTTGTGAATGTCCCACGATGACGCGGCTATCTTCAAATTGGGTTTCTCGGCAAAGAGGAAGCCTCGCAGTAGCTGTGCTTCACTTGTGGCCGAAGGTTCAGCTCAAGTACATTACACACTAGCCATTCCAGCAATATGCTAGTCGGCTTGGACTAGAGGTCTCCTTCATGATGCAGTGACGGTAGGCATTGAGCCTATCATGCCTTTGGTGTGCCGTCGCGCAAATACAGACTATCCCCTTCTAAATCCTCGACGGAATCTTAGAAATCCACAATTGTCGTTCAAGCTCCCACCCATAGAAGGGTGCTAGACATGGTGAGTTGGAATGTGCACAGGCTTCATGATCGTGTACGGCAACAGCCACAACAGATGATACTTCATTAGGAGTTGCAAAGGGCTGTGTTAGGACAGGCAGTTGATTTTCTCACACATGTTCTTAGGAGTAGATATTAGACACCGACACTACCTCCTTCCAGGGAGGGGCCCCGAGGTGTGGTCCCCCACAGTAGGCAAGAGTGGAGTAGTCTGCATCTCTGTTTCCCAAGCATTAGCCCCAACTATGTTCAACCAAGGTGAGCTTATCACAGGGAAAGCAGTGTGAATCAGTTCATGATGGGTGTCTCCCGGATCGGCAACCTGAACATGTACACCCCAGCTTGCAGACAAACAACACCTTTCTTGATGTTGAATCTTGGGTTGTTGGAGGTGACTTCAACAACCTAGAGTTCAAGGAGGACAAGTAGGACAAAGCCTCTTTTTCAAGGAGGCCCATGGTTGAGAAGAGCACATGGGAGAATATATAACTTTGTAAGACTAAAATATATCCACTCGTACAAATTCAAATTTTTGTTGTTCTAAAGTCCAAATTTCTACCATGCAAATAAAAGAGAAAATGAAAGAGAAGAAAATAAAAGAGCAAGTGGGAATAGTTCATTTTCGCAATGAATGGTTGTGACCCCGTGAGCTCTTCAAACTTCCTAGTAGCCTTTGCTTCTCCTTCGGCTAGAAGAGGCATGACAGTCTCGTAGAGTGACCTAATAGGTTCTCTATGTTGGGGATTGGGCATTGCACAAAGGGGGAGCCACAGGTATTTTCGCAAGTATGATAACGTCAAATCACTCCTCTTTTGTGCTTCGCCTAGGGCAGTCCCATCGGGGACTCACATAGAAGCGGGTCCATACTTGGTGCTTTACTTCAAGAGGAGGAGGCCGTAACAGAGATTTGGCAATAGCCAGAGAGCCGTCCTGGGAGTGGTTGGACTACTTGGGTGTCAGATGCAATTCAGAGGAGCAATGAGGAGCTAGCCCTAGGCTCTTCAAGGGTGACACTCTCTTTAGGAGATGATCTGGCTTTCAAAGAGCAACTCAGAGAGGAAGACCCAGTCTCATAGTGGCTTGCAAACCATTATGAGAGTGGGCAGCTCGACCTTCAAGCCACGAAGATCATTGGGCTGAGTTCTCGGATCATTCTTCACGATACGATAAATCACCCCTGGAGACAAGATGACCAGGCACTTTTTTCAGACCATTGGCCCCCATTCAACAAGGACACAACTCCAACGACTATGAGATGCGAGCAAGCAGCTACAGTTAAACCCGCATAAGATTCAAGAGATGACCATAGACTTCTATCAGCAGTTGTGAAGGAGTCCCCCGAGGTCCTTGCACCTAGGGAGGCAAACTGGGCCCATATCCTTTTCAGGAGGTTTTTGACTCTGGCTCTCTTCTACAATCCTTGAGCCAAGGTTGGATATGTTTGATCCCAAAGAGGAGGGATAGATTGGACATACTGCAAGTGGAGACCAATTACTCTATTGAACACCACTTACAAGATCTTAGCCAAGGTCTTGAGCTTGCCGTTCCGGCCCCACCTCACGGATATCACAGTCAAGTTTTGTTTAGCGACCTGGCATCCCGTATTATATCTTCAACTTTTGGGAGGCATGTGATTCGGCCCTAGAGGAATCTCACATTGATGTAATCCTTCTTCCAAATTTGAAGAAGGCTTATGACTGGGTGGAGTTGTCCTTTTTGAGGGCACCATGCAGACGTCGACTCTAAGTGCCAATCGGATGCTCTTTGGCAATCACATGGGGGAGGCCTTCACTCTGCATGACTTACGGAGGGGAGTCGTGCCTTCTCCATTGATCCAATGTCTCCAGCATACAAGATCCAAGGTCAACGTAGGATGCTATCATCCGCGGCCTTTGCCTTCGCTAGAGGATAGCTTTTGGGAGATGGTATCCAGCATCACCGCCTAGAACATCTAGGTTGCTCGCTACAATCTTGTGATGGGAAGCCATCAGGTTCCCCCAACAGCAACCCCGGTAGCCATCTGGCAAGATATCATTTCCACGTTGTGTGCCATTCGGGAGTGCAAGACTTCAAGATCTAGAGCAACCATTGAAAGGCGAAAGCATTTCTACAAGGCTCAGCCTCACGCATCTTTTCGAGCGAAGTATGGACCTCCACCCTGGTTGTTAGCTCCTGTTCCAGAATTCTTTGGGTTCTTTGGAAACAGGCTGGTTTTTCTGACACCCTTTTTTCTTTTTTTCATTTCCATTATGAACACCTCTTGGGTTGCTAATTTGTATGGTTGGTTTCTCAAGCATCAATAGGAAGTTCTTTTCTTTTCTTTTCTTTTCTTTTGGGGGGGGAGTCCCTTGATGGTGTTTGAAAGGCAGGTGGCTTTAGAACACCTGCTAAAAGGTTGTAATCTTGTTTGAGATTGTGTCAACGAGCAATGCATTATTGGCCATTTGTGAAGTGGGCAGCTTTGGGGACCAGAACTCAACAATTGCGTCCACAACAAGGACTTAAAGGGCTTCTGAAGACCTGGAAGCATTTCCTGTTTCACAATGAAAATAGACCACCAGTCCTTGACTTGGCTACAGACCATGCATTGAACCGAGAAACAGATCTGTGGGAGCCAGTCGTTTCAATTGTATGGTGGCATGATCGACGTCTGGCAAATATTAGATTCCACAAGAAAATAGGCAAATGTGGATCCCTTCAATATGTATGTGTAAAGTCAAAGCTCGCAGAGCAATTAACCTCGCAAGGGATCCCAAAGTAGCTGCTGCTTACTCTTCACAAATTACAGCTCCTGAATGTGCACTTTCGGGACACGTATCTCTTAAGGGGGGAGCAAAAGAGGACGCGGTGTAAGTGCTGTAAATCGTTCATCGGACGGCAATAATTGTTGTTTTACCACGTCGTGGTATGGAAAGCTGCGCTTATTATTAAGCCCAAGTAAAGAATTCTTCAAAAACCAACTCTCTTTGCTCGATTGTTTCTTGTCTTCTAACTTCTGTGCTTCGCAATACTGCAATGCAAGAACGCGGTTCTGCATGCATTAGCCTATGAGAGAAGAGATGTAAGTAGTATTCCATAGCAAAACTTATCCATTCTGTGAGTCATACCTCGATACGAGTGCTGCGATTGTAGCCTGCCAAGGAATGCAAAAAAATCAGGATGGAAAGTTCATCCCCATAAACTGCCTTTTCAAAACATGAAATAAAAATCCTAGAGCGTTAAAAAACGTATGCAAGAGTGATTCCTATCCCTTCCTTCATTTGTTCTGAGCCAAGCAACTCTCTCTTTGCTTCTCTTTTTGTCTCGTTTGTGCTCTACTAAACAATTCAGCGCTCTCTCTCTCTCTCTCTCTCTGTGGCACGCGATAGCTTTAGCCCACTCTCTTGTTCTCGGCTACCCGATTCTTGCTTGTTCTGTTCTCCCTCTGTTTCTATATACGAATACCATTATTGATTCAAAGCATCACCTATAAGGCCATGGCAAGGTACGGAGTGCAAAATCGCGCATTGGGTCGTCATGTAGCTGCAAATTTTACGATTTCTAACGCAACCCCGAGTAAAGTTTGGAAATCGAGACTGTTATATGCATCCATATTGTGACGTGGCCTTGCTACACGTGGACAGCTGACATGTGGTGGTCAGTCGGATGTTTGTAACTGATGAAGAACAGGCAGTTCAGTAAGAGTTCGGGTCTCGCCGGTTGGGGCAAATCCTACTTCTGTGCATTTCACATCTAGTGGAGACGTCGGGTATGGATCACCCAAATGCCCGCCGCCCAGCATTTCCAACCCCTAGAACACCACAATGGCTGATCAAGAGACGCACAACGACGCACAAGTTTGAAGTGAACACGTATTAGCGCTCATGAATCAACTATCACCACAAATCAAACGCTCGTGGCGATGCTCAACTCCTACCAAACCCCGTCACAAACACAAACACGAACCGATCACAAAATTCATCCAAAATCATTCCAGGATTTGCCTACAGAAGATGCCATGGTTTGGATTGATCATTTCGAGAACATAGCCGATTACCATGCGTGGTCAAACGATCGAAAAGCACTCAAATTGTGAACGGTGCTTGAAGGGATAGCAGTTACTTGGTTTGTACAACAACATGAATCCATCAAACAGAATTGGCCAAGTTTATGACATTAGTTTATGCAGAATTATGTGCACACTAAAGTTGCACAAATTGCACTACAACAATTGCAAGATCTAGAACAAAAAATAGATGAACTGGTGGCACAATTCATTGTAAAGTTGAATCAATTGTTACTCAAAGCAAATTCGTCTATGTTGAAAGAGATGAATTTTTTTTTCTTATGGCTAAGACTCAGACATGACATTTCACGTCGAACCAAAGATCAGACCTCTTACAAAGCAGTTCAAATTGCTCAACGAATTGAATCCTATGACAATGGAAAGCATTCGAATCAAATTGGTCAAAGTGAATAGAGAAAGCCAACACCAAACACAATAGTACCAATGGATGTAGAAATGCAAAATGTAGCCATACAATTTACACCTCACAAGAATGTTCATGACATCTGAACAAGACTTCCAAAACGTGACAAAAAAGGCCGCCCAAGGTGTTTCAACTGCAACACATATGGACATGTGGCCAAGTATTGTCGAAGCCCAAAAGACACATCCAAGTTTGAAGTGCAGAATGTGCAAATCACAGAACAGCTTCACTAACCAAATTGTCGGGAAACGACTAAGTGATTGGTTGATGGAGGCCAAACAATCGCATTGGCAGGCCTCCACATCACGGACAAGGCAAGTCTCTATTAGTATTCGCAATAGTAGGAAATCATCAGTTGTGGATATTAATCAACACAGGTAACACAATCTCATCCATCAGTCCAGAATTAGTGACAAAGTTACAACTCAGAATTCATCATCGTAAAGAATTTAAGGTCCTTTTTGGAGATCACCAAACATTCTACAAATCCAACAAACTAGCAAAATTTCAATTTCATTGTTGTGAGAAGAAATTCACACACGCAATGTATTAGCTACTGAAGTAATTGTTTCTCGAATGTGATTGGTTGGAAAAAAATCAAGCCATTCTCGCAACACTCACTGTTAACAAAAGACAACATTAGCATTCCGTGGGTAAAATAAGGATCATTCTCAGAAGTGGTGTGTGCTCAAATAGATGAAGAAGTATCACCTTTGGTCCAAGCCTAGATGATACGAGCATTGTTTAAAAAGTACCCATGCACAACAGCAATGTCATGTGCACGAATTAGTATCTAAGGTGTACTGGGGTACACAAGACTAGCTCAGGTACCCTGGGGAGGCTAAGGGCTCCGACTTCTTCGACGGCATGGTGTTTCATCCTGGCTACCTCGGCCTTGAGTTCTTTTTCTCTATGGATGGCTTGAAGGGTAGACAGTGTGAGTGGTCCATAGTATCTTTTTAATTTGATCCTGTTAAGGTAGCCATCCATTTCTGTCCCATCAAGGGTGGCTATTCGGCATGCCCCTTGTGGAGTGATCTCAACCACGTGGTAGGGACCCATACCTCGGTACTTGAGCTTGCGCTTGGTATTGCGGACACTGTAGAGGAGTGCCAAGTCTTCCTCTACCAGGTCTTTGTTCTTGAGGTTGCGATCGAGCCAGTTTTTGTGTCTGTCCTTCTCCACCTAGAGAGAGTAGGCTGCACGCAACCTTGTCTCTTCTAACTTTTCAAGGTCAACTAGCCGTTCTACCAACGCATTCTCTATAAGGCTTTCCTTAACAGTAAGACGAAGGCTAGGCACTACATACTCCATTGGCATCACTGCCTCCACTCCAAAGGCTAGGCTGAAGGGGGTCAAGTGCATGGCCAACTTGTAGGATGTTCCACAGGCCCATAATGCTGCTATGAGCTTATGCTCCCAGTCGGTACATTTAGGTTCTACTATACAAGTTATGATCTTATAGCAAGTTTTATTGGAGCTCTCAACCAAGCCATTTGCCCTAGGGTAATATGACGTTGACTTCCTATGTATGATCATAAACTCACTAGACAGGATTGCTATCATTTCGTTGAGGAAATGAGTTCCTCGGTCTTGCTGACTAACTCTAAGGGACATCTGAATCGCGTGTGATAACTTGTTCATATAAGAATTTGGCAGTGGATCTCGCATCTACCTTCATGGTGGCTCTCCCTTCTACCCACTTGGAGAAGTAATCTGTGGCCAACATGATGTATTTGGCCCCGATTCCTTTTGGACCCATGGGTCCAATAAAATTGATGCCCCATTTCTCGAAGGGCTGATTGGTTAAGATTCCGGTCAGGGGCATCATGTCCACCTTGTGTGGGATTTGGACATGCTAGCAGGGGTCGCACCATTTGATGAATTTGGCTTCATCTCTGAAGAGAGTCCGCCACCAAAGGCTAGCTTGGAGCACCTCACATGCTGTAACATCAGTGACAAAATTACCTCCTGCAATTCTCGAGTGTGGGCTTCCTTGAGCACATTGATGTGTTCGTGCTCGCACACACATCTTTGCAGCAGAAGTAATTATAAGTCTACCTAGTCAAAGTATCCTACTGAAGATTAGGGACAAGCACATAGGCTAAAAGCACACCGATTCATGTTGCATGGTGTATCAAAAGAAATGAAGAAGTATGTGATAAGAAAACATTTCTTTAGAAAAATGACATTTTGTAAGTTATGAGAAGCCAAGCAAGAGTGCGAGCCTTACCTCATCTACATTGCGGAGTCAAGATGTATTGTGATCGATTAAAAAAACCATTGTTCTTGTGATTAATGTGAATGTGTATAATAATATGACTCATGAATAATAAAGATGATTAGGGCATATGGCCCATGGTTAAGGTGGCTTTGTACTCCCCTTTGAAGGTTTTTTTTGTCATACATCTCATCTTATACATTCATGCACCACATGTGATTTGAAGGGGTTTTTTGTAATATATCCCATGTTATGTTTTCATATGTCCATATATCTTGTAGCATCCTACTCGGGCGCATTCTAATTTACTATTATGTTGACCCATAGTGGGGTTGAATGGGGCATAGAGCCCCATTCAATTCCATTTTTCTTTTTTTTGTATACAAATACTGTCAATCATCAACATTTTGCCTAGTTGGTCAAGAATTCCACACTGGTATTTGATGCCAATGGTCCACCATCTTCTATACACGCCCTAAAAACCTTACTTTCCGAATGGGCTCTCTCAAACCTTTTTATAATATGCTTGTTCTAAATCCAATCAAGCAAAATTTCAATGCAAAAAAGCCACTTGAGTAAATTGCAAGAGTTGTACTCTTTATTGAGGCCATAGCTCAACAGTTGCACTTGCAAACTCTTTTCTCTATTCATCTATTCATAGGCTTGTTTGTTTTTTTTCCATCCGTTTTGCCTTTGGGTAATGTAATAGGTTCTAATGCCTTTACATAAAACCCCTTGTTTTATGTTTGAAAGTTTCCCCCCTTCCTTGCACTATTTACATTGCCCAACTATGCATACAAATAGGTTGAAAGTTTCCATCCTTGTTTTATGTTTGAAAGTTTCTGCCCTTCCTTGCACTATTCACATTACCCAATTATGCAAGCAAATAGGTTGAACTTCGGAGAGCTAGACTTTATCACTATAGTAGAAATGTACCTCCATGATTGGTAGAGGGGTATGATTCCCTTCCTTTCACTACTTCCATTTATCTTGAATAGTTTCATCATATCGTAGGGAAGATGATGGATGATCAATCCCTTTCGACCATACTTACCTCATAATTATACACCTACATCAAGAATGGTAAGGTATTGGCCTTCCGCACCGATTTCTTTTGCCTTTGTGATTCCTCCTTGCTATTAAGGGAGAGTTTTGCTATGGTTGATAGCAATGCATCATGCTCTACTACTTAGCACTTAGGTATGTAGAAGTCTTCCTTTGGAGCTTCTTCTTTTTCTTTTCCAATAAGCATATGATGTGTTATCGCTACTCCCCCAAATCCAAACACTTTGGCATAGTAGATATCAAAACTCAAGACAACTACTTAGATGTTTAGGGGACAATTTTTATGTGAAGAAATATTTTTGTTCCCATGCTAAGTGACTAGCACAAGTTGAATATTAGAACAAATAGAATAAAAAGTAAATATCACCATAGCACAAACCTAGACTAGGTGGCTACGTGATAAAGCATTGGCTATTCTGTTTTGCTTTCCAAGGGTGTATTGGAGGTCAAGCACATAATCTTTTAGTGCTAACACCCATCGCATTAATCTGCCTGGAGGGTGTTTCTTCTTTAGCAATGATATGAGTGGTTGATGATCTATTTCTCATTCTGTGAAGATATGGGTGCAACTTTGCAGACGCCCCTACGATTGCCAACATCTCTTTTTCTATGGTTGAGTAATTCTTTTTGACTATTGTGAGAGGACGACTGAGACAAAAGAAATTGGTTGTAACTATCCTGCTTCCTCTTGTAGAAGTACTATGCCCAACCCTTCATTATATGCATCTGTTCTTAGCAACAATGTCTTTTGGAAATTTGGGTACTTCAAAATTGTTGTGGTTGACAACATCTCTTTTAATTTCTTGTATGCACTCTTACAATCATATGTTCATTCAATTTTTGCTCCTTTTTGTAAATGTTGGAGAGGGTAAGTTACCTTGCAAATTTTGGTAAAAAACATGTTGAGAATACTATCATCCCCCACAATCTTTATAATTGCTTCATTGATTGTGGTTCAAGGTACTGTGTGATGGCATGTACTTTCTCTCGATACATTTGGATTCCTATTGAGGAAATTATAAGGCCTAAGAATTTCAGTTTGCTTGTTGCCGATTTGCATTTTTTAAGTTGCAATTTTAGGTTGTTTGCTTGTAGCCTCTTGATTACTTCTTCGAGCACCTTGGCATGTCGACTCCATGTATCTGTGTGTCTTAAGATTCCATCAATGTACATGACTAATACCTTCTATTGGATCAAATCACTGAATAGGTTGTTCATCATTCACTACTTGTTGCATGTGACAGTCCAAAAGGCATCACTTTAAACTGATACAACCCTATTGGAGTCCGAAAAGCTATCTTCTTTGCATCTTGTGGATCTAGCGATACTGCCAATATCCTATTGCTAAATCAAGTGAGGTAAAGAACTTTGAATATCCTAATTGGTTGAGAAGGTCATTGTTAACATCCATAGAGTACAATCGCTGAATGCAGGGTAATCATTGATTAGAGGTGATTAGGCTTCATGATTTACTTCAACGGTTACAGCCATGGAAGGGGTATAGTACAAGGTTAGGGAGTTGAGCCCCGAATACCCCAAGGCCAAAGATTGTAGGCAACGTGCACAAGTTGTATGTTCTAGCTACAAGCTATGGCGGTTGTCTTGCGGGAGTTAAGCCTTGCCACTCCAAGTTTTGAGCCTTGTATGGGTTTGAGCCCCAAATAGCTTAAGGCTTGGAGGCGCGCTGCTAACACAAGTGCTATTTGGGAGTTGATTAGGGACACCTCGTAATTCCAAGCTTGTCCCAAGCACTCTTATATGGTTAACACAAGTGCTATTTCCGTTAGTAGAGAGAGATGGAAAGAATAGCAATATGCCTTGGCACCCTATGGTCCGAAGACCCTTTATTTGTAAAGAGAGGGAGAGTTCTAAAAGGAAAAGGGTTGGCCCTCCCTTCAAAAGGTGACATGTATAAAAGGCCAAAGGGTTGAGTTTGGTCTTCATTGTTGTTTGCACAAGTTTAAATACAAGCTCCCTCTTCTCTTCCAAGAGTGTTTTGGGTGTTTCCTTGTTTCCATTGTAGTGCCCTTGTGTTTGCCACTTCATCCCCCTTCACTCTCCTCTTCCCTCTCCTTCTCCTTCCCTTCTCCCCTTTCCCCCTTCCCTCTTTCTCTTGTGGAAACAAATTGCAATAGTTCGAAGGTCACTTGAGTGACATGCGGATAGCTCATGCCTTGCATTGCTCTCAAAAGCAGTAGCTTGGAGTGGAGGCTCCATTGGCATCTCTTCAACATCCCCACAACACATGAGTCACCCTCGAAGCCACACATTTTTGGCGCCACTGCTAGGGAATGGAGGTATGCTTTTGCATTGCACTAGTCTTCTTTTGTTATCTACCCATTGCACAAGGCTTCAAGCTTAACTTGGAGCTTTGCTAGTGGAGTTGTAGGAGAGGAAAGGGGGTGAAGAAGTGAGAGTTTTGGACGAAAAAGTTAGGAAAGCTATCATTTTCTGTTGGAGAGTCTTTTTTATCATTTGAAGCTTCTTTTATGTTTTTTAGTGTTTTGGTTGGTAGGAACTTAGTTTGTAAGATTGCTAAGGAGTGTATGATGTCTAAACACACAAAAAACAACAAAAAATGATGATTGTTGCTGAATTTCGAAGTGGTTTTGTGTGGTAAAACTCACCTCTCAAGAAATCTTGCATTTTGGCTTGCAAAAGTTGTTTTTCTTCCAAGTTTTTTTCATTGAGTAGGTAGACTAGTTAGTGTAGCACCCCCCTAGCATAGAAAATCCAAAACAGAAACTCAAAATCCCCCAAAAAATCACCAAAAACTAGTCGGCGAAAAGTTCAAGCGTAGACTCAAGGCGAGTAGAGGGTCAGATACCAGCCCACCTACTGGGCCACAATGAAGGGAGAAATCGCTCAAGGTGTTGGAAAAGGTGGAAGAAGAGGAATGGTTCAGCTTCAATCAGTGAGAAGCTCTGGATCTGATGCAAAAAATGTTCCAGGAAGACCTAGTATTGCAAAACCTATAGGAAGAAGGAGAACTTTATGGTTTCAAGGACGGTGCTATCCATGGAAGGAGAGTCATCACAAGAACCCTGTGATAGTGTCGGGTTGGTTGCCTTCCTATTGACAGAGATAAAAATGACAATTGCCTCCCTGCTAAGAGGGAATCCCATCCTTTGGTGTGACCGATCCAACTGGATGAACATACCACTTTTGCCCCTAGGTCTTGCCAGCCCTAAGGCCAACCAGTCGTCATCGAAAAAGGGGCAGAACCTACCCAAGGTCCCCATCAATAAGCTAGGCCAATATTTCGAGAGTGATGACACGAACACTGCTATCCCCATAATCTCTATCAACACCAAAAGGTTGTCACCATCCTAGATGAGGTGGCGGGAGTGTGTCTATACCAAGGAATGCTGGGTAAAGTGGGGAAAACCTACACTCAAGCAAACCCATCTGGTAGTGAAGTTGGCCGACGGCGAAACTCCAGAACCCTTGGGAGTCCTTATTGGCATTAACATTGAGGTAATTGGATTCACGTACCCCATCAGGTTCGTGGTCATGGACTTCACCTGAAAGCTGGGATATGAGGCTATCCTAGGTCGACCCTTCTTAGGAATGTCTATGCTCGTACATGACTGGAGTACTAATAACATCTATTTGCGACAGGAGAAACACATCATGCGAGTGGACTTGCACATCTACAAGGCCCACCCATTGTCAAGACACCTTTTTGCCACGGAATCTAACACAACTACGCGAACAACATCCGTGAAGCTAGTCCTACCTTGTGACAGGGAAGAGGATGAAAAGGAGTCTGATGAATTCTGCTATGCAGCTCTCCCCAAGCCGAAATTCTCTCAGAATTGGATGCACATATTAGCCAACATTGATGTCCCAGAGAGAATAGGGTTCTAGATCACCACCCTAGAGCTCGAGGGTTTGACCCTAGTGGCTCCCCTTAGAATTAACATGTTCAAACCCCGAGAGGTAAGCAAAGGAACAGTAAGGGTTAAATCAGATTTGCATTGGCTATCATATGTATGTGCCATGACCACTCAGCATGAGTTCTCTTCCAATTGGGGAGCCAGGGTGAGTAAGATAACCTCCCCCATCGGCTCTTTAATTGCGATGAAAGAGCCCCCTTCAGGTTCGAAACTCCCTGTATCCAAAAGCTCGGCTAAGGCCAAAAGGACCACTTCTCCTGCAAAAATAGAGGAGGAGGTTGAAGAAAAGGAAGACCTAGGACATGTACCAGCCCACTACAAGGCCTACACAATCGAGGATCGTAAGATCTTATACCAACAGGCCAAGAGATCTCGAGAAGATGGATGCTCTCAAGGATATGACGGGCCAGCCTCAGTCAAGGAGGTGAACCTAGCTCAATGATCTCACCCCCAACGAGGAGAATGCTTTAATAGCTCTCCTACAAGAGTACAAGGACTGCATGACGTGGAAATACACCAATATGAAAGGGTTGCCTGCTGAAGTAGTGTAGCACACGATCCCCATTCTAGATGTGGTATGTCAATGCCCTTACCCTATGAATCCCAAGTACACACTCATAGTGAGGGAGGAAATCTAGAAACTCATAGACGCGGGATTCATATATGAGATTGAGCATACGGATTGGGTGTCACCCATCGTGATAGTCCTGAAGAAAAATGGAAAAATTGGAGTATGTGTGGATATGAAAAAGGTTAATGCTGCCATTAGATGTGGCCACTATCCCTTGCCATTCACAGAACATGTTCTGGAAAGGGTAGCCAAAAAGAAAGCCTATAGCTTCCTAGGAGAATTTTCGGGTTACAACCAAGTGTCTATCACCCAACAAGATCAACATAAAACAGCCTTCGCGAGGGAGTAGGGTGTGTATGTGGCTAGAGTAATGATATTCTGGTTAACCAATGCCCATGCCACCTTCCAACAGAGGATGATCACGGTATTCAATGAGTATCTAAGAGACTTTGTGGAAGTCTTCTTGGATGACATATGCATGAACTCGACGTGGGATGATCACCTGAAATACCTCAGGATCGTCCTCGAGAAGTGCCGCTTGTACCGCATATCTCTAAACCCTCTTAACTGCCAATTCTCGGTCAAACATGGTGTAATTCTTGGCCACATAGTGTCCTAGAATGGAATCTCTATGGACCACAACAAAATCAAACTCATCTTGGAATTACCACCCCCCACAATGCCCAGGGGCTCCAACAATTTATTGGCCACATGGGCTACTATAGAAGGTTTATCTTGTTCTACATGAACATAGCCCCCCCATTATACAAACTGCTAGTATCATTTGAGTGGATTGCGGAATGCCAAAAGTCCTTCGAAACCTTCAAACTAGCCCTAGCCACCGCACCAGCAACCGACTGGAATCTAATATTCCACGTCCATATCAATGCTTCCAACTTTGCTATTGGGTGTGTGTTAGCCCTGTTGAGATATAGAGCTCCACTCGTGACATGCCAGGGTGACTGTTGTGCATTTATGTCACCGACTTGTTAGCTGCAGATGCGGTTGGTACACCGCCCATGAAGAATAGCTGTATGACAGCTATCCTTATGTACTCTAGTTCGTGGCTCAGTTAGTATGCCACCTTAGTTAGCTGAGTTTGGTTGATACCCACATATAGGGTTCTTCTATTTCTTTATACTAGAGTTCTTTTGGCTTTCACAACTAAGAAGAGGAAAACTGTTTTTCAACCTCCACCTTTGTGTGTATTCCCCCATTGTGTATGTGAGAAAGCTGCAAGTGAGACTCCTTCCTTCTCTCCCACTATCTTCGCAAGCCCAACTAGGGGAGCATAACCTGGACTACCCGGTGTACTTTGCGAGCCGCCAACTAAATGAGGCCAAGGTTAACTACACAACAACTAAGAGGGAAGCTTTGGCCATGGTCTATGCAGTCAAGAAGTTCAGGTACTACTTGTTAGCTAACAAGTTCGCTTTCTTCGTGGACCACCAAGCATTGTTATACTTGGTCAACAAGCCATGCATGACTGGACGCATCACCATGTGGATGCTAATCCTCTTGGAGTTTGACTTCACAGTCGTTGTACGTAAAGGGAAAACCCATGTCCTAGCCAACTACCTGTCAAGAATCCCAAACGGTGAAGCCCCAACGGGAGTCGAAGATGACCTCCTTGACGCTTCTCTCTTCTTCCTCAACATCATACCTCAATGGGCCACTGAGATCAGTCACTACCTGGCCAACAGCTTACCCCTTGGCCAAGCTCTTAAGAAAGATAGAGCTTGCAAACTCATTAAGGACGCAGTGCCGTATCAACTAATTACACACCAATTATACCGCAGGCTAACTATTTGTGATGCAAAGGGCAAGGGCAAGAGTGAGGATGATGGCGTAAACAAGGACCAAAGTTAGACTTAGATGACCCCTTTTTGTAGTCTCCCTTTTTTAGCAAGAATATGATTTTGTATGAATAGGTTGGCTATGCATAGTCCAAGGGATAGAATTTTTGGGAAATTAGGGGACTATTCCATTTTGTGAGTGAATTCATTGTGAGTTTATGAATTTATTGTCTTTGGTTTTCTATGGCACATGGCAAGGCATATATATTCATCTGATGAAAGATACTTTATTGCATTTTTGAGTTGGTATATGCCCATACATGTCATTAGTTTGATTCACAATCATTGCCATCAGATTGATCAACAATTCACATCATAACCTAGATTGAAAAATAATCCACATCATCATATTGCCTCTACATGTTGTTAGATCAATTCGTGTGAAAAGGCAATGATTCACATCCAAAAATGAAATTGTCAAAGAGGCCTCGAGATGGTTGCAAAGGTCTTGATAGTGTTTTTCCCTCTCCTTGGTTGACCAGCACTCAAGTGCTCACTGTGGTGTAGGTACTTGCCAAAATGCCCTTCTTCTACTCCTTGGCTAGCCTAATGGTACTATCAGTGCTTGGTTGTAGGGAAATCGAACATTTGTTAACCCTAGATTGTTGTAACATGGATAGAACTATATAAAGACGGGGCAGTGAGCAGGCAAGAAAATTGAGAGAGAATACAAAGTCAGGAAAAGATAGCTTTGTATTCAATCAAAAGGGGGTCTTGTAGCACGTTGCAATAGCTGTAGTAGCTGTGTGGTTACCTATGCAACAACCACATATGCATGTCTGGACTCAAGATTTATTTTCACCAATCTAGCATGTCACTCACTCATAGTCAGAGGCACATCTAGCCTTGAGGCTTGTCACCTATGCGCTTTTCTAGGTAGCCTCACTCATAGCATGGCTCATACACTTGCTCCTTGAAGCATGCATGCCTTGAATCTACTCTTTATGTTCTTGCATGAAACTCACAATCAGGACTCACCCTTGGCTCCTCTTCTATGATGTAATTTTCAATCAAAAGCACATCTTGGCTCAAGGCTTGATACATTTTGTGGTACTTGATAGACTTGCTCATGGCTTGGCTCATATGCATGCTACTCAAAGTAGTCAAAATCCTTACTTTCCAAAGAGGAGTGCTTGAGAACTTTACCATGCAATTGTCTTGAGGGCCTTCCTATTTCACACTCCTAGGAACATCTTCGTTAAAGAATGGGGATTGGCTCAATGTAGGCCTCAACGTCGTAATCAAATAACACCTCTCTTCTTGTCAGGTTGGGTCTCCTTACACCTCATAATCTTTGCTATTTGAGGGCACCCCTACTCTCATTCTTTGCCATTAGTTGTCCATCCCCAACTTTGAGTTCATCTTCAGTCTTGGGTCAGTCTAGTTTTGCCACATCCTTCCATATTGGTGCAAGTGTTCCTCTCACCCCCTTGCATATCTTTGATGCTCCAAGATTGTCTCAAACATTTGTTGTACTCTATATATGGCTTAGTCATACTCCACCATCTAAACGGCCATAATTGTGTAGGCCTTGATTTGAAACACGTAACATTCAAACCACTTGCTTGTAGTAGTATATCACTCCAAGCAACTATCACATCTCGTTCCTTTAATAGGATGAATTGCTTCTTGTTGCTACTACTACCTTCTCCCCCTCCCACCTCATTCTACTTTCTTGCCGTTCTTCCATGTCACATCCCCTTTTTGCCTTAGCCATCCCACCCCCCCTTTCTACCTCAACATTCCTCACCTTCCCGCCTCCCCCTCCTCACCATTCCATCTCCCCTTTCTGCCTCCCCCTTTGGTTCATGTTTCCCCTCACTATATCGCCTCTTCTTCCTCCCTTCTTCTTGCCTCTCTCTCCTTCTCTCCCACCTCCCCACTCATTCCCTAAAGGCCGACCCTTATTTGTGGTTGTTGGTAGGGCTGGCTGATGCCCAGGTGCCACCCATGGAGTTGATCACCTTAGAAGGAGTAGCCATCCTCTCCTTTACTTCTCAGTTTGAAGTCCCTAGAGAGCCGCCCTTCAACCTACTTGTGATAGGTTTTTAGAGCCCTCTTGGGCATTAGGAATTGCTTGTTGGGTGGAGCTGCAAAAAGGGTCTTTGGGCTCTTTCAGAGCCCTTTCCCCCCCTTTTAAAGGCCTTTTCCTCCTTTTAGCCATCTTTTTTGGGATTGTAGCAGCCTCCCTGCTCTTACCTTTGCTGGCCTTTCTCATTTTTCTTCCTTTCCCTCCCCCCCTTTTTTTCATGGCTATGAGATTATTTGCTTCGCTTTAGAGGAATTGAAACTTGGTGGTGACCCTTGGTTTGGCCAGAGGGGCTATATGGTAGCACCCTTGAATCCCCTAGCCATTAAGGTTCTCCTTTCTCGAGTTGATAAGCAACAACTGAAGCCAGTAGTTCACAATCATGCCAGGGCAAGGTAGTAATGGGCAGTATAGTTGGCCTCATGCCCACAAGGAGACAAGTGACTGATTGGATTCAGCTAAGCTTGGCACTAGAAGGGGACTGCATTCAAGAGCTCACCATCTATGGGAGAGGTGTCTTTCTCCTCCAGTCGATCTCCCCCAACACAACCCTGGCACTTGTGGAGTAGAGCCCCATTCTCCTTGGCCCACACTTGGTGTACCTCTTTCCCTAATACCATGGTTATACAATGAAGGACATGGATACAAGCCACCACATCCCCCAATTGCCAATGATGCTCCAATTCTTAGGGCTCCCGTAGGAGCATAAGGCCATTCTTCCTTGTTTGGTGCCGATCAAACCTCATTGACTTGGTGCCATAGCTGTATCCCTCCAACCTAAGTTTTGACCATGACCTAACCCGCTGCCTTAATTAAATGTGTGTCAGAGTTAATTATCCCGTCGACTTGACAGCCATTGACCCATGGCCATAGCGTTATCCTCACGATCATTGCTATATCGTTATTCCATCCATCAGTGTGGTAAGCTCATCCCCACATCTATGACCATATTCATATTCCGCCAATCCAATTATTCCACCGATCGGCACGGTAAGCTCATCCCCACGCCCGTTGCCATAATTATTCCACTAACTCTATTATTCCTCCGACCGTCGCTTTTTTCTATCCCCACACCCATCACCATAATTATTTCGTCAACTCTGTTATCCCTCTGACCGCCGCTATTTTTCTATCCCCATGCCCGTCACTATAATTATTCCATCGACTGATGCATTAGTCGTTATCCCGCCGACTCCATTATCCCTCCAATCATTGTCTTAAAATTATCCCTGCGACCATGGGGATACCATCTGTGTCTTATCTCGCAGAACATGTGGCACGATCTATTCCATTGCCATCGGTCGTGTTACGACTATCCCACTGCCTAGTTCCATAGAGCTATCCCTACGACCATTGCCATAGAGCTATCCCTACGACCATCAACATAGGGCTATCCCTATGCCCGTCGGGATACCTTTGGGGTAGTACAGAATATAAAAATTCTAGAACTATGGTTCAACCTGAGTGTGCATAGTTAGTGGTCTCATACATGCACTTGCGGTCCAGGAGAAATTTGTCCAAGGATCTCGTGCCAGAAGATAGTGCTTCTCGAGCTATGCTCAGCACATCTTTCACCCTAGTTGGGGAGTGGGAGCACCATTGGCTTTGATACCACAACAAAGAGGGAGAGAGAGAGAGAGAGTGGGAACACCATTGGCTCTGATACCACGACAAAGAGGGAGGGAGGGAGGGAGAGAGAGAGAGAGAGAGAGAGAGAGAGAGAGAGAGAGAGAGAGAGAGAGAGAGAGAGAGAGAGAGACAGAGGAGTGCACATGATTTAGCTACTTGTACACCATGTTGTATTAGTCATAAACATTAATATATACATGAGAATCCCTTAGGGTTAGGGTTAGGGTTTAGCCTATACCCTTAAGGTATCGTGCAATTTACACCATCCTCAACATATTTTTTTCTAGAAAAAGGTGAATTCTATTAATGCTTGAAAAGCACCATACAAACAACTTCCAAAAGGAGCTGTCTATGAAGAGTAAAAGGTTGTCAGCTACAAGAGCAAGCATCCATTTCCAAATCTCATGACTCGTCACCTATCGAGATTTTGGAATAGGAGCTAGCAACCATGGTGGCAGTCTAAATACCCAGTGAATAGCCCTCGTGAAAAGGGTTTAGAAAACTCCTTCCGACCATATCTGGTGGAAGCACTCTTGTCTCTTGATAGTCACTCTTGAGCCTCGAGTACCACGCTCCCAAATGGTCCTACCAAATGGCTACTACCATCCTCAACATAGGGCTTAAAAAGTAACTAGGGTCATAGAGTTTAAAAGAGTTCAAGGTTGAGAAAGAGGCATAGGGTTGAGGAGAGGAGAGCTAGTCTCCTTCATGTATTCTTGGGATTTAGGGTTGACAAGGGGTGAACAAGGTGAGGAGGAGGAGGAGGAGAAAGGAGGAGGAGGAATGAGGAGGGAGAAGGGAGAAGGGAGAAGGAGAAGGAGTAGGTAGAAGGACATTAGGACAAAAGGGAACTCATTTTGGGGCCTTTTGGCCAAAATGAAAAATCCCGTAAAAGAAGCTCTAACAAATACCATGAACTCAAATACACCAGAATTAGAAGGGTAGACAATGCAATCTTGAATACCCAACACATAAGCTCACAACAAGCAGTGTACCTAGCGTTATCCTTGCCACTCTTTTCTTCTTCAAGACAATTTCAATACATCAATACAAACTCTACAGATAAACACATATTGCTGCTAAAACGAAGAGAGCAATCGCAAAAGCTAAATCCAGAAAGTACAAACATTTTCTTCGACGGCATAATAGCAAAATACTTGAAACGACCACATCATCTTCATGACATATGCCTTGCAAGTTTCACAAGCAACTACACATTCAAACATAATACGTTCAAGAAGATGAGAAAAGGTAAAATAATAAGATTTAACAACTACAATGAGTTCATAGACCCTGAAAACTACTACAGAGAACTATGCCTTCTTTTTTTACCATATCACACCATTGAGCCAACTTTGGACAAAGCAACTACTATGTGGCATGAATTGGCTTTAGTTGTTCCTTTACAATGTATTTATTTGACTCAACTTTTAAGGGCAACAAAACTTTAGTGGAAGACATAGGTTTGTGGGGGAAACCAAATCGACATTTAGGCTTGTTTTTGAAGCATGTCTTCCGATGTTTGTGTGTTTGAATATCTTTTGCAATGCAAGGAAACAACGAAATGTTTGTTGAAATGTATTGATCGACAAAAGATTCAATGTCTTTATTCGGAGATATACCGAAGGTAGGTGCATTTTCAATCCACAAGAGACCATGATTATGCTGGCTACCTCTATGTTGGAATTCTGTGATGTTATAAAAGTCATTGATTTTCCCCAGTATGTTGTGGTCTTTTCGCAACAATATCTTGAGTGTTTGGAATTTGTGAACATAATATTGTGTAGTAGTGATTGGATCACTCCGAATGAGATGTTGCAATTCCAAGCGCATGTTTGGATGTCTTTCTAATTTAGTTATGGGGTTAAGTTTCTGGACAATGTCAACTAATGGCTTCAACATTTTTTTTGCAGTAGAAACTGTCACAAAGAATGTTGGAGGACCTAATTGTCTTTTACAAACAAGTTTTTCTTGAGGTAGTACTTGTAGTCCGCTGATGTACGAAGGTGCATGAAGTCTCAAAACCCTATGTTTCAATGAATAATCTTTTCAATGTTTGTATCCAAGAGAGCATCCTTTGCCTGAATTGTCTTTCCTTTTGTTTGACCTTTGCACATTCGAACCCATGATGAAGATAGAACTTGTTTGACTAATATTTTCATTGTTTTGAAGAAAATGTTTTCTACTGATAATGCAAATCGTCGATCAACATTTGTTGACTCCCACTTTGCTATGTCTTGATAAGATGTACGTGTGGGGATACCTTTTGAAGGTGCAACTACAATTGTTTGCCCTTCGAAATCCATAGCTTGTTGACTTGTGTAGATACCATGAACCAAAGTATTTGTCACAATACCATCGTCCAAGTTTTTCATGAGGTTCTGTTCACTATCATTATCTTCTCTAACCTCAGATTGCACATGTTTTATATGTTGCTCCCAAAGATTGTTTATGTGCACGTTATTTTCTTGGTATAAGGGAGTTGTTAATAGTTCTCTCAAAGCAAGCATAGTAAGAGTTGGTCGAACAATACCACTCATGTAACTATGTTTGAATGATAGTTTACGCTTTATTGCAACTACAATTATGTCGTTTTCACTTAAGAATCTTGGCAAGACATGTTGATCTCTGTCTATGTCAACAAGGACATTGATAATGCTTCCATGTAGTCCATATTGTCCGTTGTATGTTAGCTCTCTTATTTGGGCAAATGGTATTCTAATGGATACTAAACATGCTTCAATATCATTTAGATTATTTGTCCATTTTGTTTTTTGATTCATTTGCATGTTCTTGCAAGACAACAATGGTATTTTTTGTTGTTTCACATCTTTATAGCAAAGTGAACACGAGAGCTTTGTTGATGATTGCATACTTGAAATGTTTACTCTATTCACTTGGAGAAATATTGCAAGTACTCAACAACCAGATAAGGACTACTTTGATAACTCTAATTAGAACAAAAGAAACGTTTCTCAACTTTGAACCAATCAACCTCAACAACCACAAACTCAATAGATGGTACAAAACCCTAAAAATTTCCACTCAAACCATTGGATACTCAAGGATGGGTAATCAAATTGGTCCAAAGGAGTTTTCAACCCTATGTTTTGAGGGAGTGGAGGCTTGGCCAGCAGGCTAAATTGCTTTCTGCTTAAGAAAACGATTTAGCATGTTGGGCAGTAGGTCTCCACTCCCTCATATCACTTTCTTAGGCACAATCCCAATATTGTGCTGAAAAAAATATTTGGCCTATTGCCAAGCATTCAAAAAATAGATTTGCACTCTTGAAAATAGTGCTGGGTGAATAGCTCTTGGGTGTTGCTCCATTTCCAGCATAGCCAAGGATGTTTGCTACTCTGTAATGTGAGAATCGAGTATGGTGGTGCTATATGTGTCGGATGAGCCAAGCATGTCATGGAGAAGAGGAGAGTGTGGATATGCTGTAGGAGGTCAAAAGGGAGAACACAATAGGGCAAGCAAGAACTTGATAGTGGGAGGCATTCAATAAGCCATTCTAGCCTTGTATACCCGTCGACACGAGTCCCAATGTCTATACTACAACCGTTGAAGGGCACGATTCTTGATGATGATGTTTGTATAGTGGTCGCACGTGGGGGCTAAATACAAGCTCCTTCTATTTATGGCATGTATAGTGGTCATACTTGGGTGCCTAATAGGGAGTCCTTGTATTTATGGCACACATGTGTACACGGATTCCAAGGTGGCTTGACCATTTTCTAGAGGTGGGTGCATATACCTCTCTCGGCACCTTAGTCGTCTCCTTTTTGGAGCTCTCTACTGTCTCATACCATCGCACCTACTCTAATCCGCTATCTCTGACCAATTTGATGTCTTCAATCCTATCTCCTTCCATCATAGGCACTCTACATCCGTCAATCGCCCTCTCTCCATGCTACAAAAATTGACCTGCAAGCTTGGTATGATGAAGGCCCCCCCCCCACCCCTTGTTCTAAATATACCCAAATAGTAAAGTGTGCTCAAGAAAGTGATTTGAGCTATTGGGCCAGGCTCCAACACTCCAAACTCACTCCAAATCACTTTCTTAAGCACAAATCAGAAATGTCTTTGGTCAGAGCACAAAATGCACGTGTTTGGAAATTTGGTAGTAAAGTGTGCTCAAGAAAGCGATTTGGGCCAGGCTCCACCAACACTCCAAATCACTTTCTTAAGCACAAATCAAAATGTCTTTGGTTAGAGCACAAAATGCATGTGTTTGGAAATTCAGTAGTAAAGTGTGCTCAAGAAAGCAATTTGAGCTATTGGGCAAGGCTCCAACACTCCAAATCGCTTTCTTAGGCACAAATAAAAAATGTCTTTAAACAGGGCACAAATTTCACATGTATTTGGAATTTGATAGATGATATTTTAAATGTGCTCATGTTGGTATGTTGGTCCTATTACCTACTCTATAAATCTCCTTCTTAGGCACACTTGTACATAAAGTTTTTTGTGTGGATATTCTCTTGAGTCTTATGAGTGTATTTATAAATTGCAACACTTTGGGAAAATTTGGAGACATAGCTCTAGTGTGCTCAACAAAGCGATTTGGGAACTTGGGCATCCTCCCAACACTCAAAATTGCTTTCTTAGGAACATGTATGAAGTTTGTTCTAGGGGTAGTTTGTTTTGAAGTAGGAGCATCAGTTGCTTTTTCATTTGGAATTTTGGTGATGCTATTCTCTTCAGGCTTCTAAAAGGTAGTTGGCAATTGAACACCAGGTGGAAATTTGGAGTAATAGGTAGTATGTGATCAAGAAAGTGATTTGGGAGGTTGGGCATTCTCTTGGACCCTAGTATAGCTTTCTTAGGCACAATTATAAATTGTGTTATGAGGGTAGTTTGTTCTGATGTAGGGGCATCAATTTCTTAGTATATATTTATGCTGGAATCATATATGATTGTGTTAATCAATGTTTTGAAATTTGTTTAGAGACTATTGATTTTATACATTGTTGTGTTGGCATTCTAATCAATTTAGTGGAATGTGAGAGGTAAACAGATTCTGTGGGATAGAATTTTAGTAATGTGCGATTTGGCCTGTTGGACAACTCCCAACCCTCCAAATTGGTTTCTTAAGCATAGTTTTGCATATATTTCTGGTTGCATATTCTATCTTGGTCTTCTTTATCTATAGGGCCAATAGGGACTACTTTTGATTTCTACATTACTTGTTGTGTTATCTCTCATTTGGGTTGGACATTAGATAAATTTAGTGGGATGTGAGAGAGAAACACGTTGTTTGGTATAGTTTTTCAATAATTTTCTTAAGAAAGCGATTTGGCTTATCGGACAATTCCCAACTATCTAAATCGCTTTCTTAAGCACATTTGTGCATATCCACTTGTTACAGGTTTTGTCTTGCTCTTCTTCCTCTACAGGGCCAATAGGGACTACTTTAATGAAGCTCTTGGTTGCAAGCTGGAAGACTATCATGGGAAGGACAAAGCAAATAGCCAGGGTGATTGGTAAGGGGCCTCCTATTGCTGAAGCTGCCACTACCCATGTTGCTAGTGCCAGTGTCAAAGGATTTCATAAGAGGAAAGGGAAGTTCGTGCACATCCTCAAACAGGCAAAGAAAAGGAGATTTTCCCAAAAGGTGTCAGTGCGCTTAGGGAGATAAGGAAAAGGCCATGGGATATGCAATACCAAAGTCTCCCTTTCAAAGGCTTGTGAGGGAGATCTGTAATGACATTCAATTAGGTTATAGATGGCATAGGTCTACATTGTTGGCCCTCTAAGAGGTAGCTGAGGATTGGATGTTAGAATTATTTTAGGATTGCATGATTGTTGCTGCACATAGTCATAGGGTCATGGGAGATAAGGAAGGCATAAAAGGCCATAGGATATGCAATACCAAAGGCTCCCTTTCAAAGGCTTGTGAGGGAGATCTATAATGACATTCAATTAGGTTATAGATGGCATAGGCCTGCATTGTTGGCCCTGCAAGAGGCAGCTGAGGATTGGATGTTAGAATTCTTTTAGGATTGCATGATTGTTGCTGCACATAGTCATAGGGTCACCTTGATGGTGAAGGATATTGAGACACTTAAGAGAGTTCATTATAGATACAACAAACTCCTTCACCCTTGCAATTGGGTGGACCTCAAATGAGGGATATTCTATTTGTGCCACTAGCAAGGAAACCAAAGAATGAAGGTATAAATATAGTGGAGGTAACATGCAGCAAGGATACAAGGGGCAAGGATACTTATTAGGACTCCATGATAGAGCAAAGGGATGCTACCAATAGGCAATTAATCCAAGAGACTACCCTAAGAGACCTTAGAAATAATCAAAGGATAATATAGTTGGGATCAAATATTATCCTCAAGTTTCAAGTTGCCACTTTTATGTGAGATATAACACTGACCCAAGATTGCTTGCGATCTTTGATGTCACAAGGAGAGTGGGTGAGTGATACAATTCTTTTTTCTACTCTCAAGTAATTGATCTACATGCTTAGGTGATGAATACGATTGAGTTTCTTATTAATTGATATTATGGACTGAGTTTCTTACACAATGCACTGATAATAATATTTTTACCAGCATGTACAGAGAAGGGTTAAAAGAATGGCAACAACTTGAGGTTCATGTACTTGATCCTTGCATATATCCCTTGCTAAGAAATCCAAAGGTTCCTACAAGTGATCTTGTCAAGTGGTTTAAACACTATGACCACCTTGATCACTCTCATCCTATTACCTTATCACTCTAAGTGAATAATATACTTTACTTCATTTCTTCTATCATTTGTTGTTGTAATGTTGATTGATGTATCTGTCTTTTTTTTGTAGCAACCATTGGAGCCTAGTGTGTATTGATCTTCAACAAAAACAAGTCTTTTGTATGAATTCTCTCTATGGAATACATACAGACCTTGATCTATATGTTTTCGTTCTTTGATATAGCCCTATTTAAATAAAGCTCTAAGTTGTTACTTCACCATTGCTAACAATAATATTTTATCTTGCAGAGGCCTAAAAAGGTTATTGTATGTCTTGGATCATTGTCCTCCAAATGTGGACCTGCTAGATAGTGTTCAAAATTTTGACTTAAAGGTAAGGACATTTTTGGATGTTCAAATGATACTTTGGGTCTCCTCAATTATGTAAACCATATCCTAAGGTTGTTAAGTTTGTGCAGGTGCCACAACATGATGATCCCCATTCATGTGGGTGGAGGACAATGATCCATGCCAAGTATTTATTAGTTACTTATTTTGCAGATCTGCAACCAAATAGGGTAAGTATACAAATCTATATATTCATAATGGCTATTGTACAAATACCATTGTGAAACAAAATATAATCTAATGTTTCTTATTATGTTTCTTGATTGCAGGTTTTAGAGGATTGTGTTACATCAGTGTATGTCGATGGATATAGATCCATGGTCATAGAAAAACTATTAACTTATGTTCATAAAGTATCCCAAGGGAGATGTAGAGTGAGATCTAGAGCTAGTGCTTCTGGAAGCAAGGAGCTTGTTGTTGCTGAAGGGAAGGAGCAGGGGGGCGAAGAAACCATCATAGCTGAGGACAATCCTAAAGTGGAAGAGAAACTTTCTAATGAGGATCCACAGCAGCCTGATAAAGAGTCTTAGCCTTCATAGCTGCATGATGAGCAATCTCATCCTTCATAGTAGCCTGATGACCAAGCGTAGCCTGATGAGCAACCTCCTTCATAGCAGACTGATGAGCAGCCTTTATGGTATTCTCCAACTTCATCTACATAGGACTTTAGATTTTGATTATGACTCACTCATTGTATTGATACAATACCTGTAATATGAGTTTTTATTTATCTCAACAGTCCCATTTGGGATGTCTCTCCTTATGTATCACCGATTTTTGTATTGATACAATTGACATGTAATATGAGTTTTAATTTCTCTCAATTTTGTTTACATAGAATTATTCTTTCTCTTATTTGTAGTGTGTATAACATGTAGCATTAGTATAACATGAATTTAAATCAAGAATCAAGGGTACCTTCTTACAAGGCTTTAAAGATAACATATGGAAAATTGGTAAAATTAACAAAGGCTGAGACCTTATCACTTGCAAACACCATAAACTTTCCATCATGAATAATTCATGTACAAAAGTTTCATATAGGATTAAAAAACTTAGTTTGCATTACTATTTTTTACAACTGAAGGAGGAATGTTACAACTCAAAGTATGTATATAGCTTTAGAGCTAGACTAGTAGCACAACTTCTCTAGTATGTATCTCGAATAATTCTCAAAGAGCTCAAGAAGAGATGATAATGAGACGTTGAAGTAGACGTTAGAGGAGAAAATGATACAGGAGGAGTTGGTGCATGAGGAGAAGATAGAGGATCATTTAGGTGCATCACATGCTCTAGCTACATTGGAGTCCACTTGAGGAGTGTCTAGGTATAGCGGAAGCTGAAAGTCTCCACCACCACCAGAAATAAAAATTGCATTTAGAACAAGAACTAAAAAAGCAATAGCCTACAAATGAGGATCAACCTTCTTTGTGAGTTAGACCATGGTAGATATCTACTATTAGCTGGAAAAGAAATTAGGACTAGAGGCTAGAGGCTAAGCATGGCGACGCTCGAGGGCCATAGAGGAAAGGAGAACGTGAGGGCGAAGGGTTATCATGAGAGGGGAAAAGGAATTAGAAGGGGAGGGAATGAAGAGGGAGACTATGACACAAGGGGAAAGGGAGAGGGGGAAGAGAAGCATGTACATGATGGGAGGAGGAATGTAAAGATGGAGACATCAAGGGAAGAGGACCATGCTTTATTTTAAAAGGAGGCTTTACAAGAATGGGCGTGTCTCATCAAGGAATAGCCCCCTCCTTTTATAGCCAAGAGAGGGGGTCCCTCCCAACAAATGCATCCTCCCACATGCATGGTGTGTGTGGAAAAGTCTCCCATGTGGGCTAGGCGGTTACGCACTCTTAATTGTGTGCGACAACCCTTTGCCTCATTTTTCCACATAAATCAAGCCCCATATCTCAAGTCTATGATACTCCCTTGGTCTCTTCCCAATTTTATAATATGTTCAAACCTCTAGGACGACAAGTGGAGGGTTGGCACAAGGAATCTTGCCACCTCATCCTACTTTCCCCATTATTTAACTTGCATCCTTGGACCTTCTATACCTCCCCCACATGGGCCTATCCTATATGGAGGGAATAACCCAATATAATATCCATCTCCACCTATTTTATATTACTTCTCCCATAGACTTTGGGCCATATCTCACTAAATGCAGCCTAGGTGGAGGGGTGGCACATGGAGGAGCCATGCCACCTTACATTTTATAATATTACTACCATGGATTATGTACAACACACCTTATGGGTCCTCTTACGTGGAAGGGTGGCACATGGTCGTGCCCTGCCACCAACCCTGGGCCCTATGCACTCCATATTTTATTATACTATTGCCACACATACAAGCACACATACATATTTATGCCTTTTTCATTGGTCAAATTTATCCATAACAGTTCCCCCCCTAGGCAGGGAATGCATAGCATTTCATGCCTAGGAAAAAAAACACAACAAGGAAAAGCTTGAGATCCCTTTTGTTGAACACCTTCCTCTCATGTGGTTTCTAGAAATGATCTTGGACCTCAACAGATCCAAGAGTCTATGTTCCTTTACCTTTATACTTTCCTCGATCAAAAACAATGTGTGGTGTCACTGCCATCTCCTCACGCCCTGGATCAAATACAAACCGGTTACTACTGAAAAGGGCCTTAAAACCTGGATGCTACATCAAAGCACACGGGAGCGGGTCACTCCCCCCAGTTTGGGATGGAAGAACCTCCAAAACATACCCCCCCCCCCATATGGAGGGAAATCTATCATTTGATAGAAAACACCATCCCACATTGACTCTTGCAAGAATAGTTCGGAGCTCCTTTCCAAATCAATCATGGGATCATACCTTGTGAAATCATCAAGAGATACCATCAAGACCTTTTTAACATGCATCACATCAATCAACTTCTTGGCCTCAACTTCATCCTTATTGCTCAACACTTCATCTAACACCATGAATTTCTCATCAATAAGCTCAGCCCATAGTTGGTTGCATTGTTCTTCAATATCCATCAAAGCATCATCTGAGCACATTTCAAACATCTCTACCATGCTATCACCACATATAATCACATCAGGTTCCAAGAGACTCACAACATCAAGGGGAGAAGAAGGGGTGAGGATATCACTGTTGTCGGCCCCTATTGTCAAGACTTCAAGCTCATTGATGCTTTCATCATTGAACGGTCCATCAAGACCCTCGAATTCTTTATCATAAGAAAAATTCAAAGGAGGAGAAAGAGAACCTAAAGATTCAATGCACTCTGGTAGGGTATGTGAAGTCCTTATGGCTCATTATCATCTGCGGATTCACTATAACTTTCAGAGGGAATTGATTTAGTATCATTGCCACATTCAATCTCATCATTATTTGACCCCCCAATAACTGATCTGGAAGTCTCCATGAGATGCACTTGAGGAACATTGGGACACTCTGAGTGGTAGTGCCCCTTTTGATTGGGACACTCTGAGTGGTAGTGCCCCTTTTGATTGCAACCGTGACAAACCAACTGGGACTTATCATGTGGAGCAGGAGTAGCCTTACTTTTTAATTCCATCAATTCAATGCGGAGTTGCACCAATAGGGGTAGGGGATACATATTGCAGAGGAGGGGGAGAAGATGGGGGAGGAAGAGGTTTTGCTAAGATGGATCCACCATGAGACACCTTGACTGTCCTTGCAAAAGGGAAAGGAGGAATGATGACTAAATCACTAGACATTCTATCAAACTTCACTGCAATTGCCTTTGCATGCTCCATGGTCTTCGGGTCCTCCCACTTCAACTTGAGACGAAACTCATCAGCTGAACCAGACACCATATGGCTCAACACATATTGAGTCATTCCGGCAACAAACCCCTCATTATCTGGATACATAGCTACTAGGCAATCCAAGAGCCCACCAGCCGCTCGATCCACATATCGATGCGCTATCTCTCCTTCTTCTTGCCTCAACCTCGCTATCAACAGATGAACATTCTCGGGCTCCTCTTCTTTGCTGAAATACTCGACCAATGCTACAGGCAAATGGGGCCAGCTTTCTTGAACTTTATCAATTTGCCTCTTGTACCACACCTTGGCAAAATCATCTAAGAATGTGGGAAGAACCAACAACTATCTATCTTCAGAAAGAAAGTTGAGAGAAACACAACAGTGCTTAAAGGCCACAAGATACTCACTTGGATTTTCTTCAACCTGTCCATAGAACACATGAATGTCTGCCATGCTTGGAAAATGGAAAAGGGAGAGACGAAATGAGGCTTAAGGGGAAGCTTGAACTAAAAATTAGGTGAAGATACATACACAAAGCACACATAGGCAGGGTAGTGTGTGACTGGTGTATTGTGAAATACTACACGGGAAGAATTTTCAGCATAGAATCGCTCATAAACAATCTTAAAAGGACCAACCCTCATGATATCACAGCCATCTTTACAAGCGAGGGTTCATCAAGGCAAACAAGAATGCCATGACAAATGTCAATAGTTGGAGAGCTTGCACTTCACCTTCAGCTTCTTCCAGTTCTTGTAGTTGCCATGCTATTTCTTCAAGGGGTGTGTGGTCTGGCATCCTTCTTTTGAGCAATGTCCTTGAGAACCTTTCTGATGATCTTTCGAAGTCAGTAAACTCGTATCAAGTATGCCCAACACTTAGTTTCATGATGACCACAACCTTTGCATTCCTTACAAATGATCACCCTCCTTCGTGGCTTATTGCTTTGTTGGGGTGGTGCTTCCACTCGTGTCATGCGTGATTGAAGTACAAGCTTCACGTGCCAAGAAATCAACAACTAGATTTCGAGCTCGAGGGATATGCTGAATTTTTACCTCTTCAAATTGGTTGCAAAGTTCCAATGCTTGTTGATGTCATGGAACCAAGCCTTTGCTCTGCACCTTCCACCTTCCACTAACTTGTTCACACACTAGTTGAGTATCTCCTTGCACTTCAAGTTGCTTGACACGATGCTCTTGTGCCTTTTGTAGCCCAAAAATGAGTGTCAAGTACTCAGCTTGGTTGCATGTACTTGCAGGTGCAAACTTGCTATAACAATACTCCTCACCACCCGGTGAAGTGAGCTTCACACCCATGCCAGCAGCCTTGGTCGAAGGTTTGTAAGCTCCATCAAATTGAAGGATCCAAGATGTCATCACACCAAGACTAAAATATGGACATCCCAAGTTTCTCGGTAATCCAAGATAGGTAGAAGGAGAGGGTGGGGAGAATTCAATACTTGAGCCAAACGTTCAGCACCAAATAAATTGGCAAACCTTTGTTGATAGTTTATCTTTAGACCAAAAAGAATTACAACTTGAAGCTCAAAATGAGGCACAAAAGGTTGATTAGGTACAAATGGATTCCTTGGTCAAAACATTACCAACCATAGCCGAGGCCTAGAAACCTTTGTAGTGAGATTGAGAATAAACCATTCAAGACGAGCTTATCCACAAGAATTAACAAGCAAATGCGCCAAATCTCCCCCAAGCTTGGGGAGCATCCCATCCTTCGATGAAGGACACCCTTTTAATTACCTCTGAAGCAGCAAGTAGCTCGATCACTGCACAATGAGTAGAATTAAAATCAAAGTTCTCCCAGCGTATCAATAGTTCTTCACCTTGAACCAACCATGGTGTATCATCCCACTCGTCATCTCCTTGAACAATGCACTGGACAATTAGCCTTTGAAGGTTGACGTGAAGATCAAGAAAGAGATCTCGCCAATTGGTAGCTGTAATGAGCGGAGGACCAGGCACCAAATCCTTAAACTCGTCGAGAAGTGACATAAATATCCACCCTCCTCGTGTGGCGTGCGTCCGTGAAGTGGACTTGGAAAAGTTTCGAATCTATGATCTAGCAGGAGATGTGAATAGAGCACATGAAATGAAGTACTTTTGCTTTTTACAGCAAGAGTAAACTGCCCACGGTTAGAGAGTTACAGTTCTCGAGATTTCAATATATAAACAAAAATCATTACATTTTCATCACTTCCAACTTGTTGGCCCAATGATAAGTCTCCCTTTTGTGAAGGGGGAGGTCTTGGTTCAAATCCTACTCTTTAATAAAAAGAGAGGAGAGGAGAGGAGAAGGAGAAGAGAAAGAGAAGAAGAAGAAGAGAAGAGAGAGGGGGGGCACGAGATCTGTTGTTACAGTTTTGCAGAAACTCAGAAAAACTATCCACGACCAAAAGACGCAAGAGCCTTGAAAACTGTCGTGCGGGTGAACACAGTAGACACACGAAGCAAGAAAAATGTCTATGACCAAAAGACGTAGGAGCCCAAAAAACTATCGCGCGGGTGAACACAGTAGACGCGCGAATCAAATGCACGTGCAGGAACTCAGAAGGAGCACAGATGTTACAGTTCTGCGGATGCAACCCGTACGAGCAGAAGATTTGCCGGCCAGAATACACATAGGAACTGTGACAAAAAAATAGGCAGACTGAAAGTGCAGAAGCAGGGAGGTTTTGCAGCCATAGGGATCGGGAAGGTACACAATTTGGAGGTGCAAAAGTAGAAAACTGTGCACGGAAGAGGCTGCAAAGCTGCACCTAGTCATAGGAGTAACAGGTTTTACACCACTAGTCAACCCTGGGCCCTATGCACTCCATATTTTATTATACTATTGCCACACATACAAGCACACACACATATTTATGCCTTTTTCATTAGTCAAATTTATCCATAACACTACACATGTACACAATCACTAAGATCAATGTGGCTATTGGTCACTAAGTTGTTGAGAAGTACTATACATGTACAAAACCCATGCAAAATTCTATAGTAGGTTGTTATTGAGAAGTAATATAAATAGTCTCCCCAGCGATGCTTTTGCATTGAATAGTGCTCTCCCTCCTACGCAATAGCTATTGTATGTTTTGTTAGTAACAAATGAAGACAATGAATGAAACATGTAAATAATACAAATGAAGATACTAAAGAACCAATTTTTAAACATTCTATGCACCTTTTTGTTGTTGATAATGAATGAGAATTCTTTCAAAATACTGTCCTCTGTCTCCACATGAATGTCATGATGCAATTGGGTTAGTGTACAACACTGTCCTATTGAGATTACACTTACCAATATTCCATCTTCATAGACCTTGATCTCCAATACTTTGTTTTCAGAACCAAACATGTTAAGGTCTTGGTCCATTGTAACTAATTTATCCGCAATGAACTTACTACTTTTGTAGTAAAAAGAAAATATAAAATTATGGCTTGCAATCATATACTTAATGGTAATCATACTTGGCACCACCTCACAGTAGACCTTACTCGCTATTGATTATCGCAACCATTGTCCAAGAAGTCAAGGTTCTCTTCATTTCTAGTTCCTCTAATTTTGTGATGTATGACGTACAGTAAGTTGCAACTCCATGAAGATTAAGTATGAATTGCACGTCTGTATTTGCTTCCCATAAGTTTGACAAATGAGGATTGAAGTTGTTTGTATAGATGTCTTTTGGCTCTCTTCTCAAGAATAGTGTTAGCTGCGAAATAGATGATTGCAAAACTTGAATGTATTCTTCCTCAATTAAATGCAAAGCTGCCAAGAAGCCTTCGTAGTCTAATGACAATGTGCTATCTTGCAAAAAAAATGTACAACAAAACGATCATAAATCCAAACAAAGCCTTATTCAACAAGATAATCCCCAATGTCCCAACAAATCCCTCTAGCAATTGTATCTCTACTACCTCAAAAAGCAATCCAAACATAGAGAACAACATTGAGAACTACATTGGGATTGAAATGCAAAAACTTCCTAACAAAAATCGAATCCTCAACCAACCTTTGTTGACATATAAGGTTATTCCTAATAATGACTACCACATCAGCATGAGAACTTTGAACAGCGAGCAATGTCTAATAGTAGAGGATGTTATGATAAAGAAAAGAGTAGCTCCAACAAAACCATTTTATATTTTCTTAATGGGCAATGCAGGCACAGGAAAAACATTTACTGTTTTAACCATGGTTCATTAACCATGGTTCAAGCACTACTATGACATTATTCACATAAAAAAACAAGCAATGTGGAATCCCCCAAAGTCCTGCTACTGGCTTATACCAGAAAAGCGGCTTTCAACATTGGAGGAATGACAATACATTTAGCGCTACATCTCCCACTAATGGTAGCACACTACACAAGTCTACCAAGTGAAAAACTACAAAAATTGTTGCAACTATACAAAGACCTTGAACTAGTTGTGTTTGATGAAGTGTCCTTGATTGGACACAATACAATGGTTGCAGCCAATATGCATCTACGAGAAATTAAACACAACCACCTCGAACCATTTGGAGGATTTGATATTCTCTTGTGTGGAGACCTATGTCAAGCTAGTCCAACAAAAGATTCATGGATCTTCATGGATCAATCTCCAAATACAACAATGATGACATCTTTTTGGAAAGACAACGTATTGCTATATGAATTGAATATACAAATGTGTCAGTCAAACATCTCATTCCTCAAAATTTTGAATAGAATAAGAATGGGCCAACACACATTAAATGACATCTCCTACATCAACAACAACTACGTAAGAAAACGACATCGAAAAGAAGACATTCCACACTTGTTCTACACAAATGCTTTAAAGGACATCCACAACGAAGAAGTCTTTGCCTTGCTATCAGAAATCCCTCATTCACGTTAAGAAAAAGATAAAAGACATAGAGCTTGTAGCAAATCAATAACAATACCTACAAACCCTAGAAACATAGCTGGCTTGCACAAGTCACTACATTTAAAATCGGGAATGATTGTAGAAATATGTTCTGGCAATTTGGACATTCTTTATGGTCTTGTAAATGGTGTGGATGGAATATTCAAGCACTCCAACATAGGCAATGAACCCCATGTTGTTTGGATCTTGTTCAACAATACAAAAGCAGGCATCAAAACTCGCTTCAATAACTCCAAACTATACATAGACAACATTCCAAATACATGAACTCCAATTCTTCAAATCATAAGAGAATTTCAAATTGGAAAAAAAAATTAAATTCTATCACAAGGACACAATTCCCAATACAAGCAGCCACTGCTAGGATAATTCACCGTTCACAAGGACTATCCATTGCCTTGCATTTGACCCTTCCCTCATCAAATCACATGGCCTAACATACACAACACTATCTCGTATACGAAACCCTAAAAATCTCTACTTGATTAAACCACTTGAACCAAAGCACATCAACGTGGATCCAAATGTGTTGAAAGACATTGAAATACTAAAAAAAGAAAGACAATGGAAAACTCAACAAAAAAACTTCACGACAAAATCTTGAAAAACAAATAACATTGCAATCTTTAAACACACGTGTACTAAATCCACACATGGTCAACATTGCTAAACGATAAAAGCCTTCCAAGCACAACAATACTTTGTCTTCAAGAATTGCACATTAAGGACTCACCAAACATATCTCTACCCGGATTCAAATGCATAAAAAAAAACGATGGTGTGGGCATAGCAACATTTTACAAAGACAACATAAAACTTATGCACGACCATTATTTTCAAAAAAATGGTTGCCAATGCATGCTAATAGTTTTCCAAACGACAAGCTTCAAAAACTTTGCGATTATAAATTTATACAAATCACCGTTGGCAACAACCATATCACTTATAACTTCAATGAAAAATTTCTTGGAAAAACAAATAACATTGACTTTGCAACAACAATCATTGGAACATCCAACAACTATTAATGGTACAACTATTGATCAAATGTGGACAAACACTATAAGATTTTCTTTGCATTTAAAGGCAAGTTCTTTGCATATTTCCTCTTTTTGGACAATCTACATTGTGAATGCAAGGTAGCTTAAGTTCAACAAATAAGTTGAAAGATGGAGAGACTTGGAGTAATGATTGGGCATATTTGTGCTTCTTCAGCCTTTATCCTTAGAGCCATTATGGAGTCACGACTCACCTTGGTTCTCAATTGAAGCAATTTATTTGAAATGTGGTTGATTAGAAGGAATATTTTCCTATAAGTTTGCTTTCAGTGTGATATTGAGAATTGGGATGCATTGGTTTCCAAGCTTGAATTTATTGATTATGGGGAATTAGAGCATGTGCACTCATAGGATAATTGTGAATATATTGAAGAGTAAACTAGATGTCTTTCTAAGGTTTAATTTTTTATTAAGGCAATGGTGCATGACCCCTTCAAGGGGCACATGCTAATTTTGATTTTTTTTGGGATAATAGTCCTATCATGTAGGACTTTTGTATACTTCCTTAAACTTCCACTTTGGGATTGTATTACTTAAACTTTAAGAAGGCTTAAAAACATCTAGAAGGGACTTGACATTCGAAGCAAGGATGATGTGTTGGATGTCGTGCTCCCGTACCTGGCTTAACCCCCCACTTGGAGGAAGGGGACATGCAAAGGCCTGAAGGCTTTGAGGCAATGAGAAGACTTCTAAAAGAGTTCAGGACCTCCCCCGATAGCTTTCCTTCACTCTGTCAAGAATCAAGCATAATAGAAAATGCCAAGGCCGTCTCTTTCGTTGCGCCCAAGCCAACTCGTTAACCCAATGGACCAACCCGACAAAACACAGTGCAGCAGACATCGACGACGGGGAGACCAAAGTAGGACATGCCGCAAGGCACCTATGTTGGCATGCTTCGAGGAGGTGGAAGAAGCCTGTTGAAGGCTCCCCAAGCCCCAAAATAATCGGCATGGGAGCAGCTTACCTCGAAAGCCATGTGTATCTTCAACGAACCCATCAACACTACAGCTGAGGTAGGCAGACCGGTTGGGAAAGACTCTAGAGCAGATGGAAGTGCTCTCAAAGGTGAGCTCCCTACTATAAAAGTGCACAATGGTATGCTCAACGACACAACCAAGTGGCTTTGTTCATGTGCAGTAGTGGGTGGCCCCTGGCCCCCTGCTATGTTTCTAAAAGGATGGGTAAGAAATTTTTGGACACGTAAAGGTCTAAACATGACAAGTATCCGATTCTCAAGGAATGGGTACATTGTTTTTTAATTCAAAAATCTAGAAATGGCAGCAGAGGTGGTACAGAAAGGCACTTTGATGATTCAAAATCCAGTACTCTTAGTCCAACTCTGGGAGTCTTTCTTTAGCCTAGAGTTTGTGCCTCCCTCAAAATCCCCAATATGGGTGGAATTCCCTGATCTCCCTTTATTGGCCCTTTGTCTCCCTCTAGGACAGTTTCTAGGACTAGAAATAGAGAGGTTCATTAGTCCGAGGAGTAACCCTCAGGCTTGTGTACTGATGGATTTGGTTGTAGAGCCTCCAAACACTATTTGCATTCTGGATGGGGATGGAGCTGAGTTAATCCAAAAAGTGTTTTACAAGAATATTCCCAATTCTTGTTTTGTGTGTGGACTAGGCAGACATTTCATGAAGGACTACCCTTCTAGAGCTAATTGTAGAAAGGAGATGCCAGTTGAGTCACACTAAGAACCTCAACAATCAGAGAGGGTAGAGACAAAGGTCCCAGCAGAAACCCATCAACAAGAAGAGAAATAAGAAAAGACAACAGAAGGACAAAGAGACGCAAGAAAATAGATAGTGGAAGAAGGAGCTTTGGCCAGTGAGGAAAACATGGATGAAAGTTCAGGAGATGAGGAGTTTATGGCCAACATACTAAACTTTGAAACTCAATTGGAGCAGGCGAAGCATGCTGCTCTCTCAGAGGATGGGCAGGAATTCACAGTGGTTAAAGAAGACAAACAATACAACAAGAAAAAAGACTCCTACTCCTAAACTCAGCAAGCTCCTCAAAGAAAATCTTGGCTGAGAGAGGAAAAAGGAGGATGTCCAAAGGATTTGTCTTATCACCTCAAGGCAATCCAATTAATTTCAAGAAGTCAAGAAATAAAAACTCCACCCAATGATGATGAACAAATCACAAGAAAAATTTTCATTTCTTAGCATAAATGTTCAGGAGCTCTCCAACGATCTTACGCCTCTATTAGTTAAAAGATGGTTGAGAACTAATGGCAACTTCTTAGCTCTTCAAGAAGTCAAAATAGGAGGAGCAAGGTTAAGGTGGCAGCTAAGTCAGATAGATGACAAGAGAATGTGGACAACAGAATGTGGATCACAACAAACCACAAAGAAGGAAGAGGGGATGCAACATTGGGTATCATAAATCATTTAGCCCAAGATGTTGGTAATATTAGCACAAATTTTGGTAGCTACGGAGTGGGTGTTGTCTTCACGCATCCAAATCTCTCCTGCCAAGTGTTTTCCATCTACCCTCCTAACTCCACATTGAAATTGTGACTATCCTAAACCAACACAGTGGTTGAAAATGTTTTGTTTTGCTAGTATCTTATTATATATGACTGTATCAAACCAACCCAAGGGGTGAAATTGTTTTCTTTTCCCATAGGTTGATTAGTTTAATTAGACCACATTTTTGCTCATACTGTATTTTGTTTTGTTTTCCTCATAGTAGTGCAAAAAGGGGGCCTGCATGTTGGGTCAGCCAAATGGATTGTATCTCAATTTTATGGATTAGAATCCTGACATTTCAATTGGGTAGAGGAGCTTTGGGCATTGGAAGCCCTGGTACATTAGGAAACTTAAAGACAGGAATGTTGGTTGTTGCCATTTTTGCCAAACACACATAGACTTTGACCTATGCAGGCAAGCTGTGAATGACTTGAGATCTGGTTATATTGGAGCATTGCTTCATGGGGATGGATGCACCCATGTCTACCCAATTAATGTGCAGTCTGCAGGCCACCTCGATCCTCATCATGTGTCACAAGAAAGGCCACTTGGATTCTCATCATGTGTCCCAAACAACCACCGCGCTTGCTTTTGTAAATCCCAAAACATAGATTAACCCCATGCTTGTTTTTAGTATATCCCAAACAACCACCATGCTTGTTTTTAGTCATCTAATCGCATGCCATGGGATCCAATTACATTTTACTTAGTTGCACACAAGGAAAATAGCTCCCACAAATAGGCTGGTTCTCTTTAACTATTGTCAGATTTCAACCACTGGGCTGGTGAAATATTTGAAAATGCATTTGTTTATGGCATCCCCTTTAGGCTGGTTCTCTTTAACTATTGTTAAATTTCAACCACTAGGTTGTGACCACAAATCCACAGATGACCACCGATCCTAAATGAATGAATTGCATACCACTCATCTTGTAATAAAGGAACAAACCACCGCACTGGTGGCAAATTATTATCCTAGTGTGCAACCAACCAGTGCAACCAACCACTGCACTAGCGACCACTTATCCTGACCATTTATCCTGCACTACCGCCTTGCTATCCTAAAACGGATCGTATTGTTGCAAAGTGCTATACTAAAACAGTCCCCTTTAGGCTGGTTCTCTTTATCTATTATCAGAATTCAGCCATCGGGCTTGTGACCACAAATCCTAAATGAATTGCAAGGTATAGAATCATATTGTATTATTGGAAAATGCCCATCAAATTATAAAGTCCAACTTAGGGAAACATTTTTAAATTATAAAGTCCAACTGAGTGAAGCAGTCATAAGAAAATAGAACCTTCAAATCCAACCAAATGCAAAATTTTCAAATTATAACGTCCAGCTGAGTGAGGCAATCATATTCGAGGATGGATAAATGGCGAATTATCACTTTAAAACTGAAGTTATATAGAAAAGCCCAAATTTATAGTCAGCCCCTAAAGTTATTAACCTGGGTAGTATACAACCAAGATTTACTCTTCTGTGTTTCAAAAAGAAACCACCATCGTATCTATGGATGGATAAATACAAAGAGAATCTACTACTTTTTTTTCTTCAAAGAAGACAATTTACTACTTAACTCAAGTTTTATTGAAAAGCTAACTGTATTAGAGGGGTGGTTAGCCCCTAAAAAAGTCTTGGGTAATATATATCCAAGATTCCAAGAGATCAAGTCCGAGAACTTTGAACGACTTTATATTGACACAAGGATTCCAGGACAAGGGCTCGACACTTTGCACAGTGGGAGCCTTCAACAACATGCTTCACAAACTATGGGTTGTTATAATATTGAAGGCCTTCCCACAGTTCCTCGTGCAATATGACCATCTTGTGAATGACACTCTTGGAAACTCTATGTTCCTCCTCCAAGCGATCAATCTCATCTACAACAATCTTGGGTTGCTAAGGGACCCCTTGCAAAATGTCTTCATCAACCTCAGGACAAGTGGCAGAAAAAATGTCATTGCTAATGTGGCTTTCCATCTCTATTCTTTCACTCGAGACTTGTCGGGTTTTTAGCCTACTTTGTTCTCCTGCTATCCAAGCTGTAATTGTTCACATATTCTAATCTGTCAAATAATCCTAACACCAAGTCCAGGTTGTGTAGTCACTTGCAGTAGCTCTCTATGGATATGCAAATTGTATTGGAGACATTGGATTATGTGTGAGAACTTAAGAATGAAGCTCAATGACTACGAGCAAATTTTGATTCCTCTATCTCACTTATCACCTCCATTTGTTCTCCGACTGTGTTAACATACTGTGGGGTCTTTACTCTAATAATGTTCATGTGGTTTGACCAGCAATAAAGGAGCCCTCGTGTTGGCATTCCCAGTCAAATCCACAATGCTCAAATCTACTGGTTTTGGAGATTTCCCTACACAGAGAGTCTCATGAGGCCACTAATGACACTTCTTTTCACATTTTACGTGCTTTCTTAACTACAAAGCTTCATCAAGCTCTTCTGCTACTACACAAGCATGGCACCATGTCCATGTGTTGCTCCATTCTTGTTTGAATTTGTTGCAAAGGCTTTGCCATTGAAAAATGGTGCCTAGACCTCTCATAGACAGGTAGAGGTTCATGTTTTGAACCATAATCCTGCCAAGAAAACTTAGAAACAACGAGGAAATATCTACAAGGGATGGCTTTGGTAAAACTCCTTACACAGTTGGAGCTCCTTGTAGGTTCCTTATTCCATGACGTTTACACCTCAAAAAGTGTTGGGAATACATGAGCCACGACTAGCTTTGAGTTTGCTTGTGTTGCTAGCTTTGTGTTTGATATTTAGAACACGACAATATGTGTTCTCGGCTCTTTGAGCTCAATGCTAGATACCTAACTACCACACCAAAGATCTCCAAGCCTCTTAGGAATCCCTTTATACTCGGTGCTACGTCACTACACTACCTGTTAACATTAAGCATGCTATGCCATCAGAAAGAAGGAGGTCCCAAACACCAGGTCTGCATTGGCCAACCAAACACATGAGCATAGACCCTGGTTGAGCACATCCTTGGAGGCTTGATATAAACGGCTTCGAATGTGCCACATGGCTTCACAAGATTTTAGAGTTTCATAAAACGCTCTAATGCTGGCCAAGTAATGAAGGACAATCGTTTCGACAAAAGACAGAAGCAGAAGAAGAGTCGCACCCTTCATGAAAGCATTGCTATCTGTATCCATAGTGTCTGCAGAAACCTCCATCGCTACAGACTTTATTTACCAAAGGTTTCACAAAATCGTTACCTTAGAAGCATTCGCCACTCCAAGTTAAATAGGGGAGGAGAGATTGTACAAGCTGTACAAATCGCCAACTCCAAACTCTTTGCAAATATTCTATGCAGGGCAAGTCGTTGAGAGAAGCATGTTCTTAGTCAGGAAGAATTAAGAAACATTAAACCGCAGAGAACCTACAGAGCAAGAACACAAAATTCTGCCGTTCTTGCCCATAAATCATAGTTTGCGACTAACTATCTCTGTTCAGATTCAAGAAACTCGTGGGATTCCGACTTTTGCCTATCATTCATTCCATCAATGAAGGGAGTATACATGGCTAAAATAGTGATGGGCAATGAGGAAGTGGTCAACTGGAGCCTCAATAGAGTAATTCCCACAACGAGTAAACAACGAGTGAGTAAACAACGTCGTATGCACTTACCTCCCTGGTCGTTCTACAACAACCTTTTCGTGTGAGCGCCCCTGAGGTCCTCCAGCGAGTAAAAACCATTGCAAGGAGCTGCTGTAGTTGGAAGAGGTTCTTTGCATGGTTCTCAATCACTGTGGAGTTTGAAGGTGAACAAAAGGCATGGCAAAATCGTGGTGGACCACAAAACAAGATTTCGCTAAGATTTGTCGAAGTCGCATGCAGCCTTACGTTAAAAACGATTTAAAGACCTTTGAAATCAACCAATACGAAAATTACACATTAAAAAATTATACAAATTCCCTATTTTCTGCTTTCAAAAACTAAGGACGACGCTAAGGCTACCTAGAGGGCAGGCCAAAAAAAGGCCTCCAGTTTTGTGATTTATTGAGAAAAATGTTTATTTCTTGGAACACACGTGAGGGAAAGGGGGGAGTGGGAGGGCACTTTTATGTGGGGAGGATCCATGGCCAACGAGTGAAGACAAACAAGCTATTGTGATTGGGGATAGTTAACAATTAAATTAAGCTGAATGGGCAGTTTCTTCCACGGCTATTAGTGGACCTTGGGATCCATCCAATTCATATCATCATCATCATCATCATCATCATCATGCGTCCTCATCTTAATATCCAAATCGAGTTTGAATCTCGTTCTGCAGATTGAACAGTTCTGATGTGTGATAACAACTCCTACTACATCGTTGCTTTTCATTTCTTCATCATCATCATCATCATCCGTCTTTGTCTTCTACATCCAAATTTTAGTTTCAATCTCTTTCTGCAGATTGAACAGTTGTGATGTGTGATAAAACCTCCGATTGGCTGATCCATCTTTTCTCTACACTAGGGGAAGAGATGGCAAACTGGGCAGTAAATTTGAATCTCTGTGTGGGGGAATAAGTTGTGTGAGTGTGGGTGTGTGTGTGGGTTGGGAGTGTTGACTGCGATGTGATCTGTGTCCCTCTGTTTCTGCATGCAAATTCCGATGTCTGTGTGGATGTAAACAGTAAAAATTGTGTGGGCGTGCGTGTTGACAGAGGGTGCATTTAAGCTCCTCTTCAAGATCTGTACCATTTGGTTCCTAATTCTGCAATTCTATACTAAAAGCACTCACGAGAGTCATAACTTACAAGCCCTCTGTGGAGGATGATCCAAAGAGATTGTGCATTCAAATCTCTCTGATTCAAGAGTTTGTCGTTGCCCATCTCTTTCTGGATCTCAAGAGGTTGTTTCTGCATTCAATTCTGTGATTCAAATCGAGTATTGTGCCAATCTCTTTGTCTCAAATCTCCTCTCATCATCCTCTGGAGCTCTACCATTTTTGTTGTGTATATTCACTTCTGTAAGTTCTGTTTCGAGATCCCTTCCCAACAATTGTGCTTGTGCTTTCTCGTGCTCACAAAACAAATCTTTCCCCTCCTCTGTTTCTCCTCCCCATTCTCTCTTTTCCTGTGCAACCCATTTTGGGTTTTGTTCTGTTTTTGCAGATTGCGCCTTTTCTTGTCCTGAATTGCCATCCATCGCCCAACCGTTGATCCCGATTCTTCCCACCATCACCTCTGCCGCCCTTGCTTGCATCCTTCTCCTTCATCACCCAAATCCTCAAATAATTCTTCAGCCTCTATATCTCAGCGCATCCTCCGTTCTCGCCTCTGCCGATCTTCTGCTCCATTTCAGCAGAAAACGAGCGCTGCTTCGAATTTGTTCTCTGGGTTCTGCTCCATCGCGATCGCATTTTCTCTGGGGCACTGAAATGATCTTTGCAATCATAGTTCAACCAGAGACAGCGCCAGTCAGTGATTGAAAATCTTGCCAGCCAATGGTTTCCTTCAAATCAAATCATTTCCAAGAACGCATTGCCAACTTGTGCCATCAGCCTCTTTGCAAATCGCCCACTGTCCCGGTGATTCATGAATATGCCGTAATGAGACCTTAACGGAACGAACTCATCACCTTCCCACATGCTCAGGATTTTCATGATCAATGTTCGGTTCTGCAAATATGAATTTTCCGCGGCGTGAGAAATATTCCAGAGTTCAGCCACTGAAACGGTGCGATCCAATATTGCCACACGTAAAGCCTCTTCCCAATCAAAAAACGATGGATTCACAACGATAGCGTAAACATTTCTCCTTCGGCACGTAGTGAAGAGAAGGTAAGCTGCGAAGGTTTTCCTTCGGATATCGCAGCATGGATGCTACAGAAAGTGCTGGTCAGGAGAAGGCTCGAAAGCCGCCTTCCGATTCGAACAACGGTACCCCTGCGCATTCGGGCTCCTCAGTAGCAGCTGATGACGATTCTGACAAGGACAGCATTGACTCTGCGCCGTAAGTATTTATGTCAACAGAAGTCACCCTATTCGGATGCTCCTTTTTCTTTGTTGCGAGAAATTATCACTACCTGATCTGATAATGAAATCTGACGTCCCATTGAATAACCAGAAACTGCAATATCAGATCGATAATATATATTTGAACAAGATGTCCAACCTTTTAAAGCAGGATCTGGTGGTAGTCAATTAGCTAACATTATAAGATGTATGGGAACTGCTTGATCCGTGAAGAGACAGGCTGTGCCAGCAATTCTTCACAGCTGTTTAGCTGAGTGGTTGATTTATGGATCAAAGGCTGATTCGCTACTCCTAGTTGCGTTAGAATGTGCACGTGCACCCATCAAACCGGCTGAACTGTGTTCCAAATTCTAAAAGAAGAAAACAATGTACTGAAAATATAGACGTCATATAGAGACGATTACAGAAGCAAGCCAAGTGTGCCAGGAAGGATCTGGAAGAAGAAATAAACTCCGAAGTCTCAAGGAAGTTGCTTACATATTGAAGGCCAGTCAGAGTGCTACCTCTTGTAAGTTGTGCGCTAGGGATTGTGAAAGTGCCGAAAAGAAACTGCTAATGTACAAGGGCTGAGTAAATGGTCCATGAAAGAAGAACAGATACAACGAAATGTGCGAGCAGGGAGAGTGGGTCCTTTTTGGTGGCTTGAACTCACGTATGATGTTGAGGAACGAATTTGCTACCTCACTATTGAGCTAGAATGCGCTCAATGTGGGCTCTCAGGCTAGATCCAACACTGTGGTAGTATAGGCAGCAGATAATGTGCGACGTCTCTTGCTGACCACACTTTCTTTGCCCGAGTGAGGTCAGACTACAGCTTGTGAGCCTGCCACGTCAAGGATTGCCTGAGTGACATCTGAAAATAGTAGAACATGGAAGAAGTAGGCTCTCGAAAGACTCTGTGGTTCCCGTCTTTCCACAGAGTCTAGAGTGCCCAATATCGAACCCACATGAGAAATAGATTAAACTCTGCTCGCCGTGGGTGAATGTCAAAGATCCAAAAAAAAGTTTAGTTGGAAAGTGAGCCTGGAGGCGCTGCTGAAGAAATAGTAGGTCACGGGTGACAGGTCAATTCCAAAAAAGTTGAAGCAAGGATTCCTTGGGAGCCAAACATTTGTGGCATAGTGCAGGAGCAATATGTCTACGTGCCAAGTGCTGGCCACTCGCCATAGAAAAACTTGTTGGCAAAGTGGAAGTTTGTAGGACCGGAGCTGCTGCAATCTTTTACGCCGCCGTTTGGCATTATGATTTGAAAACCAAAGCTGATTCGCATGATGCGATATCCAAGGAGGATGCATCAAAACCCTGTATAAAATAGCCACTAAGATATCAACCAGGCGTAATGGGCAGGTAGAAGAACCCTAGCGATGCAAGGACCAATCGGGTACCGGCCAAAAGGAGTAAAGCATCTGAGAAAGATAGTGCCAAAGGGGTCGATAAAGCATCCCTAATCCATACTATTTGACCGCCAAAGGAAAAGGGAATAGACTACCGTCATCATGAAGTACATCACCAACAAGTGTAATTCCTTTGGATGAAAGAAAATGCGAGCGCCTAGGTTCTTGCAAAGCAAGCGGTCGATCAAATGCCTTTGACTAGGGCAAGTTCTCAGCGCGCAAGGAATTTCGGTCCAGAGAGTCACGACCATGCCATTTGAGACGTGAGAGAATCTCCTTCCAGGCCAAGAACATTCTAGAAACAAAAGGACAGCCTTTAACCATACCATCAATATAACCTAGAATGAAGTCTCATAGAGTGGGGTGCCAATGCCCAAGAGCAGGAGTGGTCAATTGCAGAAGTAAACGAGACATCATGGCAGCCCAAGGCTGATCACTCTGCAAAAATTGTGCGCGTGCGTGTGGCAAAGGCACACACGCGCGTGCACACTTTTTTTTGGGGTGAAATTTATTTGTTTTAATATTTAAAAAAACAGCCCCTGAGAAAGTGACATGCGGCTACAACATTAGATCTCCTTATATGACAAGAAAGCAGGATAATCAAGATCCCACGGATGCAGGCAGCCGAAGAAGGATTGCCGTAGAGATGCCTGGAAGAAGTGGTACTTAGCCAGGGACGGATCACCAAAGACCCTATGGTTTTGGTCCTTCCATAGAGTCCATAATGCCCTATATCCAATCGTACAAATTTAGATTTTTTGTTGTTCAATATTAAATAATTGAGAATTTTTAGCTTTTGGGGCTTATCCACCCGTGTATACATATACATATACATATACATGTACATGTACATGTACGCATGCATATACATATACATATACATATACATATACATATATGTTTGTGTGTGCATGTGTGCATTTATAATAGAATGCATTAATGGTCAGGACTGGGCCACAAAAGGAGTTTTAGACTGGTTATCAAATTTTTATAGTACCATAAAGATCTTGTTTTGCTATTGCTAGATAGATAGAGCTACCCTGACAATCTATGCTGAAAGGAGAATCTGGTTTGATAGATCATATCAATGGTTCACCCAATGGATTATTTTCTATGTCAAATGAGAGAGAGAGAGAGAGAGAGAGAGAGAGAGAGAGAGAGCTAGCTTTTGTATTCAAAAAACAACTTCCTCATGCTCACAGTGAAAGTGCAGAACGTTCAAATGATTTAAAAAACGTAAGGTATGAAGGTGGCAAAGAGACCATTGATAGTCATGAGGCAGATGAACGGTATGGTTTACTTGGTTTTCAAAGCATAACTGAATATAAAGAACTCATTTATCACGTATTGGTCTGTCGAAGGCCAACATAATTGCATACCCTAATGAGATATGAAGCAGGGATGTGAACTATATTTGTTGTGCTTTAGTGGTTCACCCTAGACTGCTTTTCTTTTTGTTTCACTAGCATGTGGACTGTTTTCTTAATTGGTAAGTAGTAAACTTTCAAATAGACATTCATATTTGCTAATCCACAAAGGGTTGCAAGGAGAGGACACTGGACAACATCCAATTCATGCTTTTGATTACATATATAGGGTTTAGTTTGGAATTTGGATGTAAGTTTGAGATAATTATTGAAACTTAAAGACTAAGTACCTTGCTGAAATAGATTTTCTCATCGCTGACTTCTTGCAGATTGGCAAGCACCTTATCTGCAACATTACCGCCTGAACTTACTGGCATCATTCCCATTTTGGAAAAATTGCAGGTATAGCGACTTGTGTGAACTTTTGTACCTGTGTATTGTCTGCATTAAAGTATTGGACAATTGTACCATTTTGCATGTGGGTTTCAGATATTCAATTGTACTACAATTGAGTTTAATAATAAAGGCATATAAGTGTTTTCAATGTGCTGGCTACTTTGAGAACTTTGATTCATCATTCTGTGTAGAAGCAGAAGCAGTCTTGGGATTCTTTAGATGGTACATAGTTCCAGGTATTTCTAAAGTGGCTACAAATTGCTGGGACATTTGTAGAAGGTGAAAGACCCTACATGTAGTACACCATTGATGAGGTTTATGGGAGCTTCAAAGCCCATTTTCTTTTTGGTTCTTAGGTTTGTCCTATTTTTGAAGGTCATCTGCTCTTAGGTCTCTGTTTACTTTTTATTAGTGCTGCATGAAAGGTAACACTCTGCTACCACTTTTTCGAAAATTTGTCCTCCCAATCACTTTTTAACACACATCTCCTCCTGCCAATTGATTTTGGACTCCATTAACTCTTTCTATTCTTGGTCTCTCTCTCTCTCTCTCTCTCTCTCTCTCTCTCGCTTGTAGTAAAAAAGCCCTCCCCATCCTTGGGCAACAGGATCAGATTTTTTATTTGCGACAGGCAGTGAGAGAGCTACGATTGGAGCTGGCAGAAGTCAAGGCCCGACTTCACATCTTGGAAGGGCCTGGTAAGCAGGCAGTAATTGATGAGGCTGTAAAATCTTGTAAGGATTCCCCCCCTACCCCGCAGCTAGTCTCTACAGTCAAAGATCTTGTTCACACTGAAGTACAAACTGCTAGGAAGGAAGTGTTTGTGGAAGTGGACAACAAAGCAAGTAAGTTTGATATCCAAGCAGAGATTAAAGAACACGAAGCTAGATGTGATAATGCGTTGAAGATCAGAATAGGGGGGCTCCCAAAAGATTGGTACAAAGAGGAGGATACATATAGTGAAATATTGACAAAGATCAAATCAAGTTTGCCCAACATCGAATGGGTGAATGATGATGATGACTCCAGGCCAGCTTCTATTTTGCACTATAGAGGTCATGCAATCCTTACACTGAAGTCAAAAGATATGCGGATCAAGCTTCTTCGACAATCTTACAAGCTGAAGGGCACCAAAATATGGACAGCAGAGGAGCTTACACAAACTCAACTCAAGATTAAGGCAACTGAATTAGCTAAAGTCAGGGCTGCCAGAAAGGATGGAAAATGGGCAGTTTATCGTGAACGGGTAGCACTTATCAGAGAGTTTAAATCAAAACCAAAAGATTCTCAGTCTTAAATTGATGTATGGCTGTTTACTCTTCCAGAATATCATGTAGGTACTCTAAATTATTGGGGTTGCTTTTTGCACTCCTTGGGAGTTGCCATGTGCCCTCCCTAAAGCAGATGTACTAGAGGGTTTCTTGCTGTCCCATAGACCTTTTGGTCTCCAGTGAACGTTAATAGCTTTTCTTTCTTTCTTTCTCTCTCTCTCTCTCTCTCACGCACACACACACACATTTTTTTTTGGTGAAACTAAAAACATTATATTATGAAACATCCATTTTACAACCGGGCAGTGCTCAAGAAAAGAGCCAATGCCCTATCCATCAGAAACAGTAAAAGAAAAGCTAAATGCAAGAAACATCCAAATCTTCCTCATGCAAGGCATCATATAAGGACTGTCGCAATGAGGCCCGGAAGAACTCATAAGGGTACTGAAGAGATGAATTGAGAAATGCATGATTTTGCTGAAGCTAGAGGGTCCATAGGGCCCAGTATCTGATCCAATGAAAGAAAAGAGAATACTGTGACAAAGAAGCTGATAATATGCCAAACATCCAGAAAAACCTCGAGAACCTGTGTGCTGGAAATCTGAGAGATAAAAAATAGGAGATCTTGTCCAGAAGGTCTCTGGAATTTGAACAAAACCACAATAAGTGCTGAATACTCTCAGGAGTATGATGACATCGTGGACAAAGAGGAGAGGCAATCCTTCTTTGAGCCAATTTCACTTCCACTGGAAAAATACCAACAATACATCTCCAGAAAAAGAGTCTCTGCTTTAATGGCATTTTCAACTTCCATATCAATTTCAATTTTCCTTTCCACCAATTTAAAGACTTATTCAGATGCCAAAGAGCATTTGCATGATGAGCAATCCATGGAGGAGGTAAAATCAATCGATATGCCTGTATGGAAGTCAATAGATGCAAAGGCTGAGAAGATAATCCTGGACTTGGAGACTGAAGATGCCAATCTTGAAGCGTGTTTCTTACTTCCAAAGATGGAATCGGAACAAAAGGGAGTAAGAGATTTGCAATAATTTTCCATATGGGTCTATGATGCATCCCAAGATTGTATTTTTGACATGCTGCCGGAAAAGAGAGAATACGCCCCTGAGTATCTACCACATCATCAATGAACCGGATGCCCAAATTCATGAGATTGTAAGCTCTGATTGGTTGTTGTATAGCAAGAGGAGAGTTAAAAACAGCACTTCAGTGAAGGCTTTCCAGTTGAAGAGATGAAGTGATAGAAGTAGGATGGGGAGACCATTTGATGCGACAGAGCACCTACTTCCAATCCAAGGCAGTAGAAAATGGGCAACCAGGTATTTTACTTTGAAACTTGCCAAGTACTACTTCCCATGGATCAACTAGCCAATGCCCATAAGCATTTGTGCGTATGTGGCCACACAAAAATGCCAGCATAATAGACCATGGCTGCTTTTGTTGGAAAAAAACCCTAAGCATAGTGATCTTTCTTGCCAACACATGAAATTTGATGTTTAGAATATTCAAACCTCCATGCATTCTTGGAGAGCAAAGCAGGTCCATTTTGAGCAATCTCAAAGCTTTTTTATGAAGCTTAGTTTTCCAAAAAATCTCCATGGCTTGAGACATAAAAGAAGAGAGATCTCGAGATGACCAATGTAATAAAGGTAGGTAAAACTGGACATAAGCTAAAACAATGGACTAGATAATTCGAAGTCGAACATGCAAAGGCCAAGTGGAGATCTTCCAATATTCGAATTTTGTTGAATACCCAAGACATTTGTTGCTTATTTCTGATTTTCCAGCCAATTGGATAACCCAAATGTCTTACCATGTTCTCCGGAGGAATAATTTGACCTGGCCAAAGGAGAGCATGCCAGTCACAATGCTTGAGAGGCAAGAGTTTTGATTTTTGAAAATTAATATTTAGACCAGCTGCCAACTTAAAATCAGAAAGGGTATCCATCAATAAGCGAAGCTCCAGAGGACAATTCTTTGGCATGAAGAAAGAATCATCTGCATAAGCCTGTGCAATGAAAGGCTGTGAGCCAGGAATCTGAAGCCCCACTAGCTGTCCAATATCAACCAAATGATCCATATAAAGAAGCAAAGGATGTGAAGCAATAGCATAGAGCAAAGCACTGAGAGGGCATCCCTGTCGAACTAACCGTCTCAGAGTCCAAGACTTAGACAAATGATTCCCTATAAAACATTGAGCAGTGAAATCTGAGTAAAGCCAATAAATGACATTAACTATCTTTGGCCCAAAACCAAGTCTAGTCATGATTTGAGAGACATAATCCCACTGTACGGTATCAAATGCCTTTGCCACATCCACCTGCATGACCAATGCATCTTGATCTGAATATTTGGCATATTCCATTGCGATGAGAGTATTGGCGATATTATCATGTATATTCCTTCTTGGAACAAAACCATATTTCCTGGGATGAAGACCATCATGAAGAATATCCTTTATCCGAAGAACCAACATTTTAGCAATAAGTTTATATATAACAGGCATCAAAGTGATGGGCCTCTAGTCAGCCATAGTCTCACATAGGAGTTTTTTGGGCACAAGCTTGACCAGACCATGCTTCCAAGCTGAAGGAAGATGTTGATGCTGCCAGGCTACATTGATGAGCTTCAAGATTGGACCCTTCAATTCAGCCCAGAAGGCTACAGAAAATTCAACCGTCAAACCATCCCAACCAGGGGATTTATGTTTACCCAAATGTTTGAGAGCATCATCCAATTCAATATCTGAAAAAGACACTTCCAGCAATGAAGCTTTTGGCAAAGAAACAATAGGAGTAACAAGATCAATAAATTTGCTCCGAGCCAATTCAACGTGAGGAGTAGGAGAAGATGGCTCATAAAAAAGCAGCTGAAAATGCTCCAAACATTGTTTTTCTAGTTGAGATAAAGTTTGGGTCCAAATACCATCTGATGTTTTGACTCTCACGATAGATTGACTTTGTCGATATGCGTGTAGATTTCGAAAAAAAGATTTTGAGGAACAGCCCTTATCTAGCATAGGCTTAACTCTAGCCCTTGTCTGCCATTTGGAAAGCTTGCGTTTATCATTAGCATCAATTATGGAGGAAGCACAAGACAATGAACTCTGTTCAGAAGCAGAAAGGGACCTTTGATGGCTAATTTGTACCAAGGACTGCTTGTGTGATTTTGCCCACTGAATATGATGCCTGGTTTCTGCCATGTACCATCTTCCATATTCCTTGATGACATTTTGAATGCGGTGTACAAAAGAGTTCCAAGCAAAATCAATATCCTCCTGAGCATGAGATAACAATGGCCTGCAAGCCTCTTTCTCTCTCTCTCTCTCTCTCACACACACACACACGAAATAAAAAAGCCACCCCTCCCCCTCTCTCTCTTTCCTCTATCAACTATCGATCTACTCCATAAAAGTTAAAAAGGCAGCGCTGTGGCAGCGCTGTTGAGCACATCATGTGCTCCATTGTTTTTTCCCACCCTCTTATTTATTATTTAATATTATTTTTAAAATTTAAGTAAGTAAATAAATGAAAGCTAATTAAAAAGCAATGATAATGTTTGTTCCCTTGTGTTTGATTTTGTGTTGCATTTGTTTTCTTATATGTGCATCGGTTTATCTTTGTTTCCTTGTGTTAGCATTTTTATCTGTTTTGTTTTTTACCTTGATTTAACTGTCTCCCTCTCTCTCTCTCTCTCTCTCTCTCTCTCTCTCTCTCGCTCGCTCGCTCGCTCTCGTATTTCTTTTTATTTTTTCCTGCTTTGTTTCTTCCTTCGTATCTTTGAAGTTTTTGTTGTTTGGGTTGGGATTTCAAAGCTCAGTAAGCACTGAGTTTACCTAAGAGATTCCGGAAACTTTTGAAACCCAGATGGCAGCTTATGCGTGGGTACTGATGAGAACATAAGCATAGCTTTGCTTACGAAGTTATTTTTAAAAATTTTCTCATTTACTCATAATTTTGTTTACAAACTCCCTTCTTTCCTTTGTTTTTTTGCTTGTTTAGGACCAAATGTATTTACTGGACCAAGTTTTCCAGCAAGAAGTTGCAAAAGCCCCTGAAGAGCATAGAAGATGTTTTGCTGATGCCTGAAAAGGCTAGCTTTAGCTGTGCGGTTAGGTCCATATTCCTAGTCTACGAGCATGTTACCCTCAGCAGAAAAAGTGTTTTTGCTGGTGGATTAGAGAGATTGAGAGAGTTAGCAGAGCCGGGTAGAAAGGGGGGACCGGGGAGGGGGGAGAAAGTAGAGAGAGACAAAGTGTACATGTCAAATTTACAATGGATACCTGTCCTTTGAAGAGCTCCCAAGGGTTCAAGAGTAGTGGTAAACATCCACATAGAAGATGGAGGGTGTTGAGCTTGTCCAAATGACTGTATCCCTCCTTGATCTGCTGGGAAGCCTTGCTTGCTTCAGGCTTTTTATTGCCTTTTCTGTTAATAGTACCTAGCTCATCATGTTGCTCTCAATTGACATCTTGCTTGTTTTCTTTCACATTACATCATTTTGGGAGCCACTTGGCATAAGCAATTGGTAACCATGAACATTTTGGCTCTTCTTCACACTGCATCTGGTTCAACTGTGCTTGATGATCTCAAAGTCTTATTTTGCAGAGTCATCACCGTATTTTAGGATTTCGGGGATCTTTTTCCATTGTCTAGACTTTTGACTTCATGTAGTGTCTAGTTTTGAACTATGATTCTGTTTTGCTTTTATATGATCGGTCAAAAACTGCTGTAAGCAGCCGAATGGCAACTGTGAATGGGCCAAGCATATAATGCTCACTTGTAAATCTCAGTTTAAGCTTTGCACTTTTTTTGCTGATGGTGCCATACATTGCTTTGCTTATGATGAGAGCGATTATTAATGCAAAGCTTCTGACTGTTCATGAACAAAAGTGGAGCCTTTCAAGGCATGTTTCATGTTGCTCCCGTCTCTTACATTCTCTCAATTTGTATAAATTTAAGACATGAATCATTTTGTCTGTGTAGATTGAGGCATTCCTCAGATCAATGCAAAAACAACTCCAGGGAGGCAGGCGTAGCTTTTTTGGTAAAAAGTCCGTGGCTCCTCAGGGCCGAGACAAGTATTCACTGGAAGACATGCTATGTTTTCAGCGTGTATGGGCTCTCTTCCTGTACTTAACACATTTCTTACTCTCTCTTATAAATGTTGTTTCTACTCTTACTCTTTACTGAAACCCTCTTCAGGAGCCAATTCCAACTTCATTGCTCCGTATGAGCAATGACCTCATGAGCAGAGCTGTCAAGCTTTTCCAGTTGGTTCTCAAATACATGGGCATTGATGGTACCTCAGCCGCAGCTCCAGTGAATTCATCAGAGCAGATGGAGCTTCTTATGAAGCTGTATAAGCATACTTTGAAACGCGTGGAGCTGCGAGATGAATTATTTTTGCAGCTTTCAAAACAAACTCGTCATAATCCTGACAGGTAATCTTTCTGCATGTTTGAGGTGGGAAGTGTATGCTAGGATGCCACCTTACGGAACAGATATGCTATGTATTTCTTTTCAAAAAAGGATCATGACTTGTGAGGATTTGGGACTGTGGCAAGAAGGTAGCTGCATTCATAAATAATGGTGGCATGAATTTATAATGTTGGTTCATGTGATTATATACACAGTTTGCACTTGAATGGGTGCACTTCATTTATGCAAACTTACTGGGTTGTGATTGCATTTTCAAAGCGATTGTAAGTTTTTCATTGAGGAGTGCCAGACAGAGGTAGAAACACATCTGCCTCAGTTTTGCGTGGAAGAAAGGGATGAAAACTCTGAATTATGGAAACTTTGATCAAGTGCAATGGGAGTGGATTTTTACAGTCATACTTTATAAGCAGTTGGAGGCATGAAACTCACTCAAATAGCTTGACTATTCATATTCTTTCAGACGGAATGTCTAGAAAACTAGCAGCCTGACTGTTAAAGAGCCACCATCAACTACTTCTATAAAGTGAGAAGTTTGATTTTGATATCAATGTCAAGGAGAGAATGACTAGTTGGTTGGCTCAGAAATGCTAAGAAAATGCCAAAAGAAGGCCTTTAGTCTTCGATAATAAATTGTCCTTGATTTGTGGCACTTTTGATGTAGCCTTATTGCATTCATCGGAAATTTAGTGCAGTGGATAAATCAAGAATCATGTTTCTTCGTTCTCAGCATCTCAAAATGATGCTGTAGAGGAGACAATGCCGAATATGCTTACCAGTTGGAATGATTTGTGAATTAAGTCCTACTTGTATCGTTTCATATGTTGGTTAAATTGCTTTTATTATCAGGCATTATGTCTGTTTGACGGCACATCGTTCTCAGTACAGGGTCACTTTGCAAAAGGCATGGGAGCTGATGTACCTATGTGCTTCTGCTATGCCTCCTGGAAAGGAAGTTGCTGCTTATCTCTCTGAATACGTCCATGATGTTGCATATTCCCAAGACAGTTATCCTGAAGTACAGAAATTAGCTCTGAACACGTGGAATGCTTTGAAAAGATCTGTGAAAGCTGGTCCTAGGCGTTCTACTCCTGCACAAGAGGAAATAGAGGCTCTAATAGATGGACGGAAGCTTACTACTATAGTATTTTTCCTTGATGAGACTTTTGAAGAGATCACATATGACATGACCACGACTGTTGCTGAAGCTGTTGAGGTAGCCACTTCTTTCCTACCTTTTCTGTGGAAGTAAGGTTCACAAAGAAGCATAAAACTGGTTAATGAATGTTCTTCCTTAAGAAAAGAGAGGCCTCTTGTGCACGACGTGCAGTTGCCTGCCTAAGCTCTTTTCTATGTATATTGATTTTTCAAAGCTGAGTTTATGAGAAAGTGTGGTTTTGTTGTCATGTGCTTAGTTTTAAGAATATTGTTGCTTGTCATAATGTAAAATTTCTGGATGTTGTAGATCATTATCCAAGTATAATGATCGATTTATGCTGTTTTTTGTTTGTCTTTTTTGTGCCCACCTGCTAGGATTTGTCCAGAAGTGCACAATAGAATATATTGCATCTCATTTGTGGTGAGTGAGGGCTTCTATATGGGTGTGCCTGCCTAGAGAGAGGTATAGTCACATAGTTCTTTCTCAGTGAGTTAGCAGGCCTGGTAGAGGCTATTTAGGGCCTGGTATAGGCCATTATATGGGCCAGAGACCAGGCTAAATAATGGCCAGATTAAGGCTAACCCAGGACCCGGACCAGGGTTGGGTCAACCTACTTGACCAGGTTGGGTCAACCCCGCCAGATCTGGTCAGGTTAAGTTGGCCAAGTGACAGACCTGGTTGGTGGGTTGGCTGGCTGGGTTTCCACTATAAACGGGGTTGCCTTGCCACTCTTTAGGTGTTCCACTTTATCCCTACACACACCTCTGGTTGGCACTGTTTTCCAATGCTATAAAGAAAGTCATCTTGCCCCATTCTGTCTCTGTCTCTGTGTCTCTCTCAAGTTTATGCTTCTGCAATCTGCAACATTGACATGGTATCAAAGCAGTAGGTCGTCTAGAAGCTTGGGCTTGATTTGGAGAGTGTTTGGGGCTGATGCAATTTACTGCTGACAGGCATGAACAGTTCGGAGGCTGCTGCTTGCTGAATCCAGGATATTGTTGACTGCCCATATCCCACCCACCCTTAATTGCATCACGCATCATTAAAACCATCGCCTATGTCTTGATTGTGTGGTGATTGCACAAGATAGTGTACTTGTTGGGATAAGTATGATCAAGGGCTTGCTCTATGGCACATGTGTGCATCTAGGGGAGTCACATGTGTGTTTGTGTGTGTTGTAAAGGCACATCAAGTGCTATGATGTGTCTAGTGTGTGACCTAAGTGATGATGTAAGACAAAGGCAATCCCACTGATGTAGGAACTGATTCCCACTGATGTAGGGGCTGATTGCCACTTATGTAGGAAAGGTATTACCTTCTTTCCCTTTCTATAAGAGAGAGTCCTCTCTCTCACAATCATAATAGGGGTTTTCAAAAATCTTCACACACCGCACCATATTTTTGTATAGGTCGTAATGCAAATAACTGTTGCTCATCAGAAGCAGCCTTTTATTTGGCAATCTATCATTTTGAATATCATAGAATGACAGCTATAACCAAAGAGGAGCATGATTTGAATGTAGAAAAGCATAATCAGCCCACATACTACAAGTGAAGGCATCATGTTGATGTGCATTAAACATATACCAACAATCTAATCTAGCTCGATATGTGGACTGCACATTATGCTGAAAAGTATACCCAGGAAGCCAGGACCGTGTCTCTTTCTAGAGGTCAAGAAGACCAAATTGAGAGTGTAGAAGGAGCCATTGTGTTCTCTCAAAGGCAAGCATATGCATGTGTTGTCTCCTGGCTAAGGAGCATTATTGAAATCCCCACAGAGAGAGGCATTTTACCTCCAAGGATACTGCAACATATCCCTCCAAAGCAAAGCTCTGTGATGCGAAGATTGCGGAGTATAAACCGAAGCAAATTCAAAAATCTCTCCGTGCAATAGGCATTGCAAAACAACCCAACGACCATTCCGGTCATTCAAAGGCACAATTGGCTGAAGGGCATGTTTCACAAGAAGGACTACTCTTGAAAAGGAGTTATTATCCCACAAGATGCCTTGTTTGGCCTGCATAACCATGCTGGTTTGCTCCTGCAAGGCCACTATATCAGGCTGCAATCTCTTGACACAGGCCTACATAGTCTTCCATTTCCCCAAATCACATAGACCCTGTACATTATATGTTAGACATTGTATTTTGGCAGCATATTTACAGATTTACAATTATTTATAAACCATCAAACCCAAAGAAGAAATCAAGACTGCATGTGTGTCTTTGGATCCAAAGAATGATCTTGACAGCCAAGCGATAAGAGAGCAACTTCATCTTTTTGGAACAGAGTATGACTGGCAGTGACCACAGCCCAAGTGATGCCCATACTAGAGTTTTCAGTTGGGGTGTGCCCATTGGAGGAAGCACCTGTCCAAGTCTGCTGAGGGGGAACCGGCTGCCGTGCTGAAACAGTTTTCCTTGTGGTTCGCGAACCGCCATTTGAGGATTTTTCTTTTGCTTTTTCTTGAGGCACACGGGGCGTTTATTGTTGGTAGCAGCAACCTTAGCCTTTCCCTTGTCCTGAACAACAGGAATTGGCTTATTGATTTTATTCTTAAGCCTAGAAGTCCCAAGGGATCCTTGTTTTGAATAGGAGAGGGCATAGCTTCAAGGGGCATTTTATGTAAAGCGAGAGGGCATTGCGAAGCCATATGACCAAATTTCTTGCATTCAAAGCAAGCTCCTGCAAAAAGGCCCCATTTGAGTTTATCAAGTGCACTGCCCATTGCCACATTATTCACAATGACTAGATAGGACCATGGCATGGGGACATCCATGTCCCACAAGATGCAAAAGTCATTTGAGTTCCCATTCGGCCTCGGTTGGACGCACCACCTTGCCCAAAGAGGCTGCAATTTTTGGCAATAGTTTTTGCAGGCATTGAGGAGAATCCACCACCTCAAACCGGGCAGCAGTGCCCAATCAAAGAAGGATAATCCCGTGTGGGAGATCTAGGCAAACATGTACCATTTGTTGCCCATAATAAAGGGGGGAATGTATAGAAGCATTTGCTTGTGCTGTTCATCTGTCATAATCACTTTAAAGAACCCTGGGCTGTGTAATGAACTTTTTGAACAAAGCATCCACCCAAAGTGCGTGTTAGCCGGTTACCCACATCTGCAGCAACAACTGGCATACGTCCGAGGAAAAAAAATCACAACATTCTTAGCATATATTCTAACTAGATCAACAATATCATCCACATCCACGATATCCCAACCGAGGGAACGGGGTTTGAAAAATTCCTTTTGGGTGTCTTCAAACCCCTCATGCATAACTTCAAAAACCAGTTGGGTCTCAATTGATGCATTAATGGGGTCCTTCTTGACCCATAGCTTGCTTCATGTTTTATTATGAGCTATTCTTTCTTTGTTGTACGTTGAGTCGTACTGCTATGTAGCCATCTTTACACAGCAAGAAAACCTCTCAAACTGAGCTTTATGTCTCACAGCAACAAGGTGTAAAGACAATAACGACACAGAGAGGCAAAAAAATAGAAAAAGAAAGTAACCACAGAGAGAGGAAAAGGAAAGCCTTGACGTGAAGAACCGAAAACACACAGTAAAAAGAGACGGCAAAAGAGCACAAACACGACGACTGTATGAAGAGGAGAAAGGTGGCGATTATATAGCGTGCCAAGAACGGATTTATGAACAGGAAAACTAAGAGAGGAACAACCAGGGGGATTGGCGGTGGATGCACTGGCGAACATCAAAATGTAGCAAACGACTAAACGCCCCCATGGGCACACACACACACAACCCACGATGAGGGCATGAGAAGATGAGGGAACACACACACTCTTTTTTTAAAAGTGAAAACTTTGAGTGCTTTATATTACAAGATAGCTATCCAGAAAAAAACTGGTAAGCTGAAATAGTACATCAAGCGAAAATGTCCATGCAGGACAAATATAGATCTTGATCTATGCAGTGAGTTTGCAAACAATCGAAGAGCGATTGCTGCAAAGAACGATGGAAGAAAACAAAAGTAGAAAAGATTGGATCACCAAAGACTTTGTGATTCCTAGCTTTCCCGAGAGTCTAGAGTGCCCAGTAACGAACCCTGGTAAAGAACAAATCAAAGTTTGGCCGTTTAGAATAGATCCCAAACAACCATAAATGCTTGCCAAAAAAAGCCTAAGAGAATCTCAATCTCAATTTGTGCCGAAGGATGCCCAAGAAATTATGTGTCTCAGAGCAATGCCAAAAGATATGAGATACAAATTCCACGGGAGCTAAACAGTGATGACAGATAGCGGGAGCAATACGTTTGCAAGATAAAAGCTGTCCAGACGGAACAACCCCAGCAGAACATGTCATAAAAAAACCTGTTGGCGTAATGGAACCTTAGAGTGCCAAATCTGCTTCAATCTGTTTCTCCACCATTTGAGTGGACGGTAAATCTGATTGGCTTTGTCAGACACCCAAGGTGGTGATATCAAAAATTTATATAAAGAAGAGACTGTTATATGAGACAGCTTCAAAGTACGAATGGATGAGTATAAAGGAAGAAGGCTCCAATCCTGAAGCCTATCTTGAAGCTCTAAAAGTGGTACTGGCTGAAATGGTTGGACCATTTGAGTAATGACTTGCCATACTGTTTGATAGTGCATACCCAAACCATATTTTGCAGCAGCCAAAGGGAAGGATAAAAGAGTGCCATCATCATTAATAACATCTGTTGCGACAGTATAAATCCTTTATATATTAAGAAAATAAGAGCATCGAGGCTCCTGCAAAGCCAAGGGAGTAGAAAAAACCCGTGACCGATGGTTGTTCTCAGCTCGCAAAGAGTTACCTTGTAAAGAGTCTCTTCCATTCCACGCCAAGTGTGAAAGAATATGCTTCCAATCTAAAAACATCTGAGAAACCATAGGACAACCTTTGATTTTGCCTTCAATGCAGCCCAAAAGAAAATCCCACTCCGTGGGTTGCCAAAAACCAAATGCAGGAGTGATGTGAACCAGTAACGAACGCATCATAGCAGCTCAAGGCTGATCATCTTGAAGAAATTGAAGCATCATTCTGCCTTTGTGAGCTGAAATGTGCACATGCATATTAAGAATATTCAGCCCTCCATGCAATTTGGGTGAGCATAATCTCTGTACCGGAAGAATCCGCAAGCTTTTCTTACCATGCTTTGACCGTCAGAAAATTTCCATAATGGTGGACATGAAGGAAGACAAATCCTTCTTAGTGAAAAAAATCAATGGCAGATAAAACTGAATACAAGCCACTAAGATAGATTGAACAATGCGAAGACGGACATGCAGCGGCCAAGTAGCCAACTTCCAATATTCCAAAATTTTCATCAATATATTGAAGCATTGGATGTGTGGCTAGAGCATACAAGATAGCACTGAGAGGGCAACCTTGCCGAACATCTAAGTGTCCACGGCTCTGATAAGTCTCCAAATAAAATGCATGCGGCTTTGCTATCCTGATAAAGCCAAAAGATAACATGCTGCAATTTTTGACCAAATCCCAAAGCTTGCATAGTCTGAGCTATAAAGTCCCATTGAATGGTATCAAATGCCTTTGCAATATCTATCGGCAGGATAAGCACATCCTGCTACTTGGCATACTCAATCCCAACATAAGCATTTGCAATGTTATCAGTAATATGGCGTCGTGGAATAAAGCCATACTGAGCTGGATGCAGGCCATCGTGTAAGTATTTCTTTATCCGATCAACCACCATTTTGGTGATGATCTTGTATTTCGCCGGCATCAAAGTAATGGGCCTCCAATCAGCTAATGACTCACAAATGGGCTTCTTGGGAAGAAGTTTGACCAACCCTTTCTTCCAAGAATCCGGCATACATTGAGTTTGCCAAGCAGTATTGATCATATGCAGCAAAGGCATTTTCAGCAGATCCCAAAAAGCCAATAAAAATTCCACCGTGAGACCATCCCAGCCAGGGGATTTCCATCTACCACATGATTTAATAGCATCACTTAGCTCTCATTCAGTGAAAGGAGCTTCCAAATCCAAGGCCTGTGCCGGAGAGACAATTGGAATGACATGCAGTAATAATTTTCCCCTGACTGTAAGAGCCTCTCGTGAAGGTAAATCTGCTTTTCCAAACTGAGAAGAAAAATGTCGAACACAAGCTGCAGCAAGCTGTGCCCTAGAAGAAGTCCAAACACCATCTGATAACAAAGCCCTGCAAATATTTTGAGAATACTTTCTGTAATGCAGCCCTTTAAAAAAGGTTTTGGAGGAGTAGCCTTTATCCAAAAAGGCTCTTTGTCGTGCACGTGTCTCCCATTTGGCTACTTTTCTATTGTCATTGCATTGCATATAATATTTTGCCTGACATAAAATCCGATTTTCCTGATAAGAAAGATTCCTGAGGTGACTCAACTTTGTCAAAGATTGACACTGAGATTTTGCCCGAGCAACATTATCCCTCAAGGTCTTCATGTAGCTTTTGCCTTAACTACTACGAATGATAGCTTGCCTTCGTGTAACAAAGGCTTCCCAAGCAAAATCAATGCCAATGATAGCCTGTCGAGATAGTGGCTGAACCGCATCTTTAACCAGAGTCTTGTATGCTTCATGCTGCAAATAACTGTTGTTGACAATGAGCAATCTTCTGTGAACAAACCTGTCATCAGGTATCTCATGTAGAGCAATCCTCAACCACAAAGGGGCATGATCAGAATGTGTGAACGTGTAATCCACCCATAAATTGATAGTGAGAAAATCATAATGTTGAGGATCGACTCTATACCATCTATCCAATCGAGTCCGAGAAGCAGACTGAGCATTGTGTTGAAAAGTGTAACCAGGTAGCAGAAGCTGTGATTCTTTCCACAAATCAATAAGAGGGAGCTGACTCAATAAAGTAGACCAACACTGAAGCTCAGATGCTAACATATGAGTATGACCTGAGGTATTATCACCTGGTTGAGGAGCATTATTAAAATCTCCACAAATGAATGCATGTTGTTTCCAGGGATAACTTTGCATATCAGCCCAAATTAAATCTCTGCTACGAGAGGATTGTGGCACATAAACTGAAGCAAACTCAAGAACTTCCCTCTGTATAAGACATTGGATTATCAACCATCTACCTTGACGATCATTTAGAGCAACCACTGGTTGTAATTCATGTTTCACCAGGAAAACCACCCTTGAAAAAGTACGTTCTCCTACATAGAAAATATCATAACCAGAAAAATGCCCATAATGACCAGCATACATATGCTGATTATGCTCTAGCAATGCAACTATGTCAGGCTGCATTTGATGCAGATAACCATAAACCAACTTTCATTTCTTGGGATCACAGAGACCTTGTACATTGAGAGTAAGACACTTTATGTATGACAACATAGTTACAAAGTATTTACATTGGAGAACCCAAAAGATCAAGTTTGCATTTCAACCTCAGGATCCGGCTCCCTACCTTGAGATGAAACAATTGTCTGTGGAGAAGATAAAAGAGCAGCCACTTCCTCTTTAGGAAAGAGGGTACGACTGACTGTCACTGCAGCCCATGTAATTCCAATCCTTGAATTTTCTTGAGGAGTGTTCCCACTTGATGACCAACCATTCCAAGTATGTGATGGAAGAGGTCTCCTTGCTGTCATAAATTTTCTTGGACTCTGCCAAGCTTCCTGCAAAGTTTTTACCCTTACTTTCAATTGAGAAGTTGAAGGCATCGAGACAAAAACAGTAGCATTTGATGCAGCAAGAGCTTTCCCCTTATCCTGAGCTGCATTTGCTGGTTTAGGAGGAATGTGTCGATGAGCTAATAGCTGTCCAGATGGAAACACTCCCAAAAGAACTCGTTAAAAGAAAACCTATTGCCGAAGCGGTACTTTATAGGCCCAAAGTTGCTGTAATCTTTTCCTCCACCACTTGGTTGGGTGATGCATTCGCCAAATAGAATCACCTCTCTTTGAAAACCAAGGTCGAGGCAAAAGGATTTTATACAATGCAGGTACAGTAATCTGAGATAGCCTCAAAGGACGAGAAGAGGACCCTGGAGAAGTCAAAGTCCAATCTTTCAGCCGGTCTTGGAGTTCCAAAGGAGGAATCGGAACAAAAGGCGAAAGCATAGAAGTAATTTGTCGCCACAAAGGACAATAATGAGAGCCCAATCCATATGTAGTGGTTGCTAGAGAAAAGGGGAGCACAGTACCAGCATTATGTATAACATCAACAACCGAGGTGATGCCTTTAAACGAGACAAAGTAGGAACGTTGAGGTTCCTGTAAAGCCAAGGGAGGCTGAAAGACTTTCGACTAGTGAATGCTTTCAGCTCTCAAAGAATTCCCAAGCAAAGATTGCCATCCATTCCATTCCAGATGAGAAAGAACATGCTTCCAGTCAAGAAGCAAGCGGGAGACAAAAGATCAGTAGTGAATGCTTTCAGCTCTCAAAGAATTTCCAAGCAAAGATTGCCGTCCATTCCATTCTAGATGAGAAAGAACATGCTTCCAGTCAAGAAGCAAGCGGGAGACAAAAGGGCAGCCAGGTAAAGTGCCATCAGTGAAGCCAAAAAAGAAATCCCAGTGATCGAGTTGCCAATGACCAAACGCAGAAATACTGATATGAGTGATTAGAGTCCTAATCATAAGAGCCCAAGGTTGCTCACCTTGCAGAAATTACAGCAACATTTTCCCCTTGTGGGCAAGAATATGCACATGAATATCCGTGATGTTCAATCCACCATGCATCTTGGTGAAATCTTATATTTTTGTGTGGGAAACCCCAAAAGAGGTAAAAACCCACTAATAAGTACAAAGGAAAAATTTACAAGAAAAGCCTCAGAGCAAAAGTCATAAGGCAGCCAAGTAAATAGTTACATATCAAGCTGGAGGAGGTTCAAACACAACATCCTCCAGCTTCAGATTATTGCTTTGTAAAAAAATGATGCAGTGTAGAAACCACACCATCAATAAAAACAAGCTAAAGGGAAAGGAGCTAGATCAACATCTGTATCCTTCGACGAAAGAGCTGCATCTGATAAAGTAGGACTCAACATTTCAGCTTTACTCCGAGGGTCAACCTGAGAAAGAGCATGTGCAGCATCTTGTATGATCCCCTCTGCAAGGGGCACATCCATATTCTGAGGAGGAGGAGGCTGATGATGCTCAACAGGAGTCAGATCCTGAACTTCTTCAGCAAGAGAAAGATTGGCCTGTGATTTTTCTACCTTCCTCCAGTAATGCTTCGGAGCAGTAAAAGAAGGCTTATCTAGTAAAGCCTTAGCAAAAACTGGAGGAGAAGGAAGAGTAACCTTCACAGCTGAAGGAGGAGCAGGAGGAGTGGTCATGGAAGCAGAAGGGCAAGCACGTGCAAAATGACCAACCTGACGACACCGATAACAAGCTGTTGGAAAAGAAGCAAAATGCAGCCTGATGCGCATTGGATGAGCAAATCCCGGATCAAGATCGAGAGTAGATGGCATGGGCTGCATCATATCCCATAAAATACAGAGGTGAACATCACGGGTAGCCTGCAAGAAACCCTGTCTCGGAACATGGAGAGGCCTCCCCAAAAAAGCTGCAAGAGTAGGAAGATGCTGAAGAAGAGGCACAGGCAGCGCTTTGAGGGTAATCCAAACCGGACAGTGGGTCAGAAGAGAGGCAGACGGATCAAATAAGGGATCCCACGGCATCACATAAGCAAAAAAAACAGCTCCAGGAACACCAGCACGACTGACAAGACGCTCTATCACATCAGTCGAAGAGAAGTGGGCATAGTAAAATCCTTTGCCTAGAAAGACAAAGGAAGAAATACAATCCAGACCCACTGCAACATCAGCCCAATGACGAAGATGAACCCTGCCCATAAAATAGAGACTGACTCCAAATTGCTGAGCCTGTCGAAGACCGGAGACCAAAAGGGCAGAATCCAAGGAACAAACAAGCGGGGAACCCGATGAAGGAACTTTTGTGACAGAGGTAGAGCACAATTGGCGAAGAAGATCCACCTGGAGGGAAGAAGAAGGGTCATCAGAAACATCCAGCTTTGCCGATTTAATTGAAGGCGAGGACAAACCACCATGCTTCCGCCGAAGAAAAACACGAGTAGGAGGAGTAGAGGCAGAAGGAGGTGCTGAGGCAGAGAAAACAAAAGAAGCAGGTGTTGAAGCAGCAGGAAAGGAGGAGGAAGATGAGACTGGAGTAAAAGCCACCGAGGGTTGCAACACAGATACATGAGGCTGCGTAGATAACCGTATAGGTTGTATGGTCGGCCGTACAGCCTGTACGGATGTCCGTACGGCAGGCACTGAAGGAAAAAGAGGCGGAGTAGATGGCTGCAGAGAAGGCTGTACGGAAAGCTATACGGGGATGTGCAGGGAGCACGGGAGCTGTACGGAAGGCTGTACAGGGGCCTGCAGGGTGCACGGAACTTGTATGGAAGGCCGTACAGCCGACGGCAGCTGTACGGAAGGGAAGGTAGGCAGCAAGGACGTCGAGGGTGATTGCACGGACAGAAACGGGGAGGAAGACGAGGCTGGCAGGGCAGAGGAGGTCTCCATCGCACATACCTATTTATCCTATGTTTTGGCAGATACTCATATTCCTCTATTTACAAACACTTTTTTTTGGTGAGAATAATATTTTATTGCTGTGAAATAATTACATTCATAGGTACTCCAAAAGCGGAGTAACTACTACTGAACTGAAGCCATATACATCATGGTCAATCAAATGAGTCTGAAAGCAATCATAAAATGATTGCCGTAGAGATCGTTTGAAAAAAACAAAAGATGGAAAAGTAGGATCACCAAAGACTCTATGATTTCTATCCATCCATAGAGTCCAAAGTGTCCAGTAGCGCACCCAAACAAAAAATAAATCAAAACCCTGTCTAGTTGGATGAAAACCAAATAACCAGAAGAACCTGCCAAAAGTAACAGTAGGAAATTTTGCTCGAAGCCCCTGACGAAAGAGAGCGAGGAAATCACAAGTATGTGGACAGTGCCAGAAAATGTGAGGCACAGATTCAGCAGAATGTAGACATCGGTGGCAAACAGCCGAGGCAATATGTCTCTGCGCGAGTAACTGCCCAGATGGAAAAATGCCAAGTAGGACTCGCCAGAGGAAAACCTGTTGCCGAAGAGGGACTTTATAATGCCAAAGGAGACGCAGCCGCTTTCTCCACCACTTTGATGGGTGATCCATATGCGAAACAGAATTGGCTTTGTCAGAAACCCAAGACGGAGGTAACAACACTTTATACAAAGAAGGCACTGTGATATATGACAACTTCAAAGGACGGGCTGAAGAAGAGGAAGAATGGAGAGTCCAATCCTCAAGCCTATCTTGAAGTTCCAAACGAGGTACCGGCAAGAAAGGTTGAAGCATTTCTGAAATTTTGTGCCATAAAGGACGATAATGAGCTCCCCAACCATACTTGCTAGCAGCCGCAAAAAAAAGATAAAAGAGTGTCATCATCTTGAAGTACATCCGCCACAGAAGCAATACCTTTGAAAGATATAAAATAAGAACTCCTGGGTTCTTGTATAGCCAAAGGAGGGTGGAATACTTTGGACCAATAAATATTCTCAGCCCAACACACACACACACACACACATGTGCGAGAGCGCACGCATGCGCGCGTGCACACACACACAAAACTCTTTTTTGGGGGTGAAATCCATGTAGCATTACATTACAAAGAGCAGCCCTCAGATAGGGAACATGCAATTAAAAAATATCATTGTAAGGTAAGTATGCAAGAGAATCTATTTGATGAGCACATAGAGAATTAGAGAATGATTGCTGCAGTGGCATCTGTATGTGTATGCGCACACACACATTGATGCAAGGAGCTTCTTGCTTTTGCTATCATTCACGGTCCCGGAGTATTGAGAAGAGAGGAGGCCCAATAATATAAGGGCTGGCTGTCCCTTATTCGGATTAAGAAAAATTAAAAATAATTGAATGGTACAAAAGAGAATTATACTTACAAGAAGAGCCCAAAGCCTAATAATTAGTGGAACTGATATTGCATGTGAAAAATTTCAACCAAAATTCTAGAGCAATCATTTTTTGATCAAGAACTACAAGCCTAACCAAAAATAAGAGTTGACAATTTGAAAAATAGAACATCACGATGCAGTCGAAGTCATAGAGTCAAGCATGGGATTTGCTTTAGGAAGAGTGTTGGCTTCTCAAGACAAGGATCTTCTTCGTGACTGTTGATGCATTCCAACATTCACTATAGTTTCTCATACTTCACTTTGTATTTGCGGGTTTCTTATTTGTACCTTGCATGCTTTGCCTCTTAACTATTGACTATGGAGGAAAGGGATTGTATTTTTTGATTAATCAATTACAAGCCGAGCCAAAAATAAGAGTTTGAAAATTGAAAAATAGAACACAACAGCATACAACATCATCTTGCAATTGAAGTGTCATAGTCAAGCATGGATTTGCCTTAGGAATAGTGTCGGGTTCAAGATGGTGATCTTCTTTGTCATTGTTGATAGATTCCAACATGCACTATAGTTCCTCATAATTCTCTTTGTATTTATGGGCCTTCCATGCTTTGCCTCTTAACTATTGAATCTGGAGGGAAGGGATTATATCTCCAATATATGGGCACCTCTGCCCTCTTCCAAGGTAGTACACGTAGCATTAAATTCCTCCATATAAGCTATTTGCTTCTGTGTGAGCACCGTTGTATGTTCCTCTTGCTCATGTAAATGATCCTAAATATAGGCTGATAACAGGTCACCTATCTACTCCTCCAAACTAGCCTTGCCCTTTTCCATATCTGTTTTCTAATTTTGAAGGCGAGTTTGTTTCACCAAAATATTGGATTGTTTGATCAACCAAGCAGCCTTCTCAGTTTGAAGATTGTCCATATCATGCTTATAGCTTGCCAACTAGTGTTGTATGTGCTCCCATAGGGCCTCCACAAGCACCGACACCACCTCACATGGCCTCCACAAGCCTTGCTGTTCTACTCCTCCGTATTGATCGACTTCTCTGGTTGAGGATTAGCATGGTTCACCCTTAGACCTACTCCTCCTACATCTATATACCTTAAGGTGCACTAGGGGTAATGGTAGCCCTTTGGACCATTGCTATAAGTAGTTCACCTACTGAAAGATCTAGAATAAGCTACCATTTGAGATACCTATGTTCCAAGGCATTGTGTCCATGAATTTCACAAAATGTGCACAATGATGTAGAAGTTGTGACCTTGTCTTCTAATTGGCACTGCCAATGACCATGATTAGAGCCCTTGCACTTTGTAGACCTAGAGCATTCCTAACTTGGGCTTTAAAAGATGACATCTCTTGATTGCTCTCTTTTTCTTCAACTTTTTTCTAATTTGCTCCAATTCTCTCTTGAGATGCTGCCATTTAAAAGATACTGTCTCTCTTAGATCCGGGGCTAGGAAGCTATGGTGGCTCGAAGCTCAACTAAGAACACTCCATCTAACAACTTCATTTAAGAACTCTTGCAATTTGACTCATTCCAATAGAGGAAGGCAAGGCTCATGGAACCCTACTTCATGATTGTGTTGCTAGGTGGGGCAAACATCTTTGTGTCTAGCAACTTCAACCGAGTGTACAACTCAAACATACTCTCCCCAACTTCATCATGACAGTAGAAAACTCTTGGATTTGAACTTTTCCAATTTCAAAGTCCAGAGAAACTGATCCTTCAAATTTGGATTGTTTGGGAATGATGATGAGAAAATAGACTGTACCAAACGTATGTTGTTAGCATCCTACAAGGATGGTGGAAAGGTGTGCAAGAAATCTCAATCAAGACATTGAGTTGGGGATGGTAATCTCGACCTCACTAGTGAGTTGAGGATGACGAGCCTAATCTCACCATGGAGTTGGTGAGTTTGGTCTCAACCATTTAGTTTGCATCCATCAGCTCTTGTACATTGGTAGCATTTGGTGACCCCAATCTCACTAGTGAGTTGGGGATGGTGACCCCAATCTCACCATGACTGGAGATGCTGAGTCGTCATCTCTCGATGTGACTTGGTCTCACACTCTTTATAGCAACGGATTGGCTGAATAGTCCCAAGATCCGCTAGATGTTGCCAAAACAATGGCACTCTATTGATCGCACTTTCCCCCCTGCACACCAAGATCCTCCCAAGAACCAATAGTCTCCATCTAGCCATATGACCTCACAAGCACATGTGTCTAGTGAGGTTCTTTTTAGATAAGGAATTTCATCCTTAACAAATTCGGTGCATAGTATTGAATAGCAAAGGCGTGCACACACACACTTTTCCTAGTATAACTATCTTTTGCACTTTATTGTCTTTTTAGACCTTGATCTATTAGTTTCCTTTTTGGTGGGAATTGTTTGGATTTGATTTTAGACATTATGAGCCTTAATATGGGACTTAATGAATCATTGGTGTGTTTTTTTTAGTGGGTATGATAATTCACTCTAGAGGCTTTGGTCCATCCCTGCATTGATTTGACACCTTATGTTGCTTTTGAGCTGGTATTTTTTGACTTTTGCTGAGCTCATATGGTGAGGGCATAGAATAATTTCCAAATCAATGGTCAAGCCCCTTACTAATCCCATGTGACTAATCTAATTTATATTCTACTTGACTTCTAATATCTAATCTAGACAGGATTTTTAAGAATGTGGGCCTACAGGACTACCCACTTGATTTCTAAGTGACAGAAAATTTCTATCAAATCTGAGGGATAGGTTTTACTTCTAGTCAATCCTTGTTGTCTAAACTGGTTCTAAATCTTGATGGACCAAACCATAGGGGCTTGCTTGAAGTTGTACAAGGCTTTCTTGAGTTGGCATAGCAGATGCTCAGTCTTTCTTGCTTAGAACCTTGACGTTGCTTCATGTATACCTTTTCTTGCATGTCTCCATTCCAAGTGGCCCTTTTGACATTGATCTAATGCAGTCGACGAAGATCCATAGTGCAAGCAAGTAGTCGGATGGTGTTCAGCCATGTGATTGGTGCAAAGGCCTCATGAACATCTATGGCCTCTTGCTGAATACCCCTCCAAGCTTGCTTTCTATCTGCCTATAGTGTGAGCATCCTTCAGCTTCACCTTGTACACTCATTGCAGCTTATGATATGCTTGCCTTCAATGGCTTTCCTTAAAGAATGCCACTGCATTCGTCTGCTATACACTCAATGCTTAGACTTCACTGTCTCTTGGAAGTTAACAAGTTCTCTAACTTGATATATGCAACATTTGTTACGCTCTAGCCGAGGTAGCATGACCTCGGAAGAATCAATCGACATTTCCCTTAAAGGATCTATGTTTGTAATTATTTGTTTGCGCTTCATGTAAATGATCGAGAGGGAATTAATGTGAAGGTCCTAGGTGAGGGTTGATAGCACCAGACTAGGTGGATCTAAGGCTAAGGGCCTAATGCAAGGAATGTGCCTAGGGGCAAAGGATTTTAATGCATCCCAAGAGAGGGGTGAAATGTTGCATTAGGAAGGCCCTGTGATGATGACATGTGGCATCTAGATCCATCTAGGGAGATGGGGCTTGTTGAAGCTAGAGAGAGAAGAGAAGTTGTGATTTCACGTATGTTTTGATTCGTAACTCTCTGTCAGCTCGAAAGCTTCAGCAGGATTTGGCTGGGTGGATTAACTTCGGTGCTGCTCCTGTGATCTTCAGTACGAATAGATAGTTTTTGTATTACATTTGGTATCAGAGCACAAGGGAAGAGACCAAGGGAAGGGGTTCGTGAGCTGTGACGAAAGCTACGAACGGTGAATTGAGGGTGTATCACTTGATCGGTGATGGCGGATAATAGGCGTGGAGCGTAGGTGTGGCGACTTGACCACTTGTGACCTTCACGCGATGGACAGATGGGATCGACGATAACGGGCGACGACGAACTTGGAGGGGGCTACCCGTGACGACGAATCGCTATTGGTGGTCGTCCCGCACCGCTATCAGGATTTTGCTGGGGGTTAGGACTATTCGTGGGCTTACTGGTAGCTTGTGAACGGGGAGACCCTTTGACGCTGATAGCCCGTGACTGACGAAATCGTTGATGACCATCCCGTGACTTGGCTGTTGGCGCTGCCGTGATCTACGACGGAAGGTTGGCGCTGCCCGTAGTCTATGATGGAAGCGTGGGGGATCCTGTAGGGCGGTTGACGAAACGCAGGGTAGATGGATGCACGGGTGGTGGGTCGTGTACGTGGAGGCCTATAACGCGATGCGTGATCGCTGAAATCTGGAGCGGAGGACAGGCTAGGAGCGCAGAGGTGACGCAGGACAGCGTGGTGGCTCGTGTGCATCTTCGAGAAGATTTGTGGATGGGCAACCCGTAGCCAGAGAACATCTCGATTAGACAGCTACACCTTGGCAGACAAAGGAAGAGGCCACGCAATCCAAGAAGGCTGTGACGAAATCGTTGATGACCAGGGAGCTCTCTTTGACCTCCATCAATTTCGTGTTTTTTTTTCCTTGAATTAGTCGGTTGGTGCTCTGCTTTCATAGACAGGATCTCGTGAGTGATCAGCATGCATGAGGCTTTGATGTTGTAGCAGGGACAGATTATGCTTGAGGTTATGCCTATGTGCTATAGTTAGAGTTGTTTGCAGGAGCTTCCCTAGGATAGGGAAAAGCACTGTTTGAGATATATGCCTGTGTGAAATGCCTAGTCAGTGTGAATCTGGGATTGCAGGAATTCCCTAGTGTAGGGAATTGTGTCAGAGTGTCAGTACACTGAATTGCGTCAGTTTGTAAATACAGTTTTCTAGCGGTGTTATAAAAAAAAAAAAACACCCATTGGACTGAATGGAAGCAGAAGAAGGGGCTTCCAGGAGGGACCCTGGTGAGTCAGGAGTCCGGCCGACCCAGCAGGTATCGCACCCAATAGCTCATACCTTATCTGGCAGGATTGCATTGCTGGAGGATGCCTTGCAACAGTTGTTAGCGCAGTAGTTACAGGCCAATGCAGGGCAGTCTGAACTTAGGAGAGCGATACACAGTATGTCTGCCAGACCTTCTCGAGAGGAGAAGGGAAAGGCTCCAATGGAACCGGAGTCTAGTGTCCATACGGTCGAGCCTAGGAAGGCTAAAGTGCCAAATATTGCCAATTACAGGCCAAAAAAGTATTCTGGTCGGATGAACGACCGTAGCCCCGATGTCATTGAGACCTGGTTACACAAATGGGACAAGGTGTTCGCCATTTGTGAAATCAGAAATGACATCAAGAAGATCCGTGAGGCCACCCACATGTTTAGTGAGGCAGCAGATCGGTGGTGGATTAAACAACAAAAAGATGGTATAGCATCCACTACCTGGGAGGGGTTTAAAAGAGAGTTCAGGAAACACTTCTTACCTCCTGACGAAGCATCCTGAGCTTGGGATCAATATAGGAACCTTCGTCAGAGAAATTTATCGGTGGCAGAATACACTGATAAATTTCGAGAGAGTGTAATGAAGGTTGACGAACCCCTGCCTCAATCAATTCAAGTGAAAGATTTCATATTTGGATTGAATGATCGAATAAAAATGGAAGTTTGAGCTAAGTACGCGAACACGTTAGATGATGCAATAGCTATAGCCCTGAACTATGAAGATGCCAAGGGCAACAGGCCAAGTGGGTTTGCACAGGTCGGAACCCAGTATGGGTATCCGAAGAAATCTGGGTTTAAGAAGAAATGGATTAGTAGAGGGAGTGGTTCTCAGCCGAGTGGTCAAGCCAAGCAGGCAAAACCAGCTGAAACTCCTAAATCAAGTACCACCATTGGAGTGAAAAGGAAAGTAACCCCAATGGCAGCCCGGGCTTGGTCTAAGTCTCCCTTAAACCCAGAACAAAGGGAAAAAGCGAGGAGAGAAGGCTTATGTTTTGGTTGCCTTCAGCCTCATCAGTGGAAGGATTGTCCACGTAACAAAGATCGTCGGATGGCTGAGATGGTGATCTCGGAATGCGATGTGGAGATGGAGGGAAGTCCCAGAGCGGAAGAGATGCAGATTCAGCTAGCGGGATCTTCTCAGAGGTTAGAACCTTGTTTGTTATGTGTGTCTGTTGCTAAGCTAGTGACGAGTGCACCTGATAAAATCCTATCTAAGCCCGCAGCAACGGGGTATACAGCCTTTAATGATACGGAGTTAATTAAAATGAAAGGGCAAGTGGCCAATCATGATGTCATTGTGTTGTTTGACTCGGCTTCGATTAACTCCAAGCTCGTGAAGAGGCTGAAATTAAAGACAAGTCCATCTGACTATGCGTATACAGTCAAGATGGCAGATGGAAGTTCAACTGAAGTATGGGACCAAAGGGTTACCCAGTTGGAGCTTCGGATTCAGGACTATGCTGAGAAGCTTGATTTTGAAATGACCAAGCTTGCTCATGCAGATATAGCCCTGGGTATGGCATGGCATTCTAGGAAGAATCCAGCCATTGATTGGAAAAAGCACGTATATCAATTCAAGATGAATGATGTGCTTTATGTCTTGCGAGGTGAGAAAGATATACCTCAGGGACCGTTGGTTTCCGTGATGGAAATCCGAAAAGCTCAAGGAGAGTTTTTATTCCTTTGCACAGCATCGGTAGAGCCGGTTGATGATTCTTCGGCTAGCACTGATGTTATGCAAAGTGGTGAGAGATGGCCAAGTTGGCCAATCTCATAACAGAGGAGTTCTCTGAATGTTTTAGGGATGAACTACCTTATGGGTTACCTTCAGAGCGGAATGTTCAGCATAAGATTGAACTGATCTGGGGGGCAGAACCTGTAAATAGACCTCCCTATAGAATGAGTTTTACTGAAGAGGCGGAGGTGCGTAGACAACTGGAAGAATACCTCAAGTTGGGACAGATTCAACCAAGTTTCTCACCTTTTGCTTCGCCAGTGATATTAAAGAAGAAAAAGGATGATACGTTTCGTCTCTGTATAGATTACAGAGCATTGAATAATATCACTGTTAAGCATAGGTATCCGATGGCTCGGATTGATGATTTGCTAGATGCATTACATGGAGCCGTGATTTTCAGCAAGATAGATCTTAAGTGTGGCTACCATCAGATCCGGATTAGAGCCGAGGATGTGCATAAAACCACTTTCAGAAGCAGGTTTGGTCATTATGAGTTTTTGGTAATGCCCTTCAGACTTACCAATGCTCCGGCTACATTCGTCATGCTTATGAACGATTTACTACGTCCGTATATCGGAAAGTTCGTAGTACATTTTATTGACGATATCCTGATATTCAGTAAAAGTATTACTGAGCATCGTGAACACTTAAGAATAGTGTTCACTACTTTGAGGAAAGCCAGTCTTTATGTAAATAAAAAGAAAACTATACTGTGTATGGTTAGGCTTGAATATTTAGGATTCATAATTACTCCAGAGGGGGTAGAAATGGATCAGAAGAAAGTAGCTGCGATACTGACTTGGCCAATCCCTCAGAGTCTGACCGCGCTGCGATCATTCTTGGGGTTTGTCCAGTTTTATGAAAGGCATATCAAAGGATATTCTGAAATAGTATTGCCATTGACTGATCTGACCTCAGATAAAGTACCTTTTATATGGGGACATAATCAACAAGAAAGTTTTAACACCATAAAACAAGCTGTGGTCACAGGACAGGTGTTAAAAATAGTTGATCCCCAGAAACCGTTGTTCCTGGAAACCGATGCAAGTGGCATTGCGGTAGGAGCAGTTCTCCTTCAAGAGGGAAGGCCAGAAGCCTTTGAAAGCAAGAAGCTTTCTCCCTCTCAAAGGAATTGGCCAACTCATGAATTGGAGTTGTATGCTGTTATCCATGCTTTGAAAACATGGAGGCATTATTTGTATGGTTCAGAGTTTTATGTGGATGTGGATCATGATACTCTGAAACATTTTTGTAAACAACTTGACTTGAGGGGCCGCCAAGCTAGGTGGGCAGAGCTCATGCAGGAGTTTAATTTAACGATTCGGTACCGAAGAGGAAAGGATAATAAGGTGGCTGATGCGTTGTCTCGCATTATGCACAACCTGAGTTTCACGGTATTAGAGAGTGCTCTAATGACCGAGATTAGAGAAACTCAAAAAGTGGACGAGTTTGTCCAAAGCTTATGGCCTAAGGCTCATGTGTTAAAACCCGGGGAAAATGAAAAGGATGACCTGGCATCCAGAAAAGGCCAAACATATGCAAGATATACCATAAGGGATGGTATGCTAGAAAGAAATGGCAAGGTTGTAGTACCTAGTCAGAATGATCTCAGGCAGAGAGTCATTCGACAGTGCCATGATAGCCCGTGTGCGGGACATCCAGGGGTCGAGAAGACATATGATCTCGTGAAGCGAGATTTCTTTTGGCCAAAGATGAAAAAGCATATTCATGAATATGTGACACGGTGTTTCTCGTGTCAGGTAAGTAAGGCCGAGCGGGTGAAGCCACTCGGACTTTTACAGCCCTTGGAAGTACCACTAAGTAAGTGGGAGAGCATTTCCATGGACTTTATTGTAGGGCTGCCTACAACACAAGGAGGGTATGATTCTATCCTTGTGGTGGTTGATCGTCTAACCAAGATGGCTCACTTCATTCCGACTAGAGAGTCTGTTAGTGCCCTGCAAGTGGCGGATTTGTTCATTAGACGTATATTTCGTTTGCATGGATTGCCTAGATCCATAGTGTCAGACAGAGATGTCAGATTTACCGGTCATTTTTGGACAGCGGTATTTGAGACACTAAGGACCGAGTTGGGAATGAGTAGTGGGGATCATCTTGAGACGGATGGTCAGACGGAGAGAGTCAACCAGACTTTAGAGGATATGCTGAGAGCATATGTGTCATTGAGGCAACATACGTGGGACAAGTGGTTGCCATTGTTGGAGTTTGCCTACAATGATAGAAAACATTCCTCTACAGGGTTCAGTCCGTTTGAGCTGAACTATGGTTATAGACCAGCAAATCCAACTATAGTTGGAGTACCTTAGAAAGTGCTTAGTGCCGCGAACTTTGTGGTTTAGATGCGGGAGATGCTAGCACTTGCGAGAGCTAATATCCGCCAGGCTATGGATAGAGCCAAGGTGTATGCGGATGAAAACCGGTCTATAAGAGTATTTAAGGAAGGAGAGAAAGTTTTTCTCAGAGTTCCTTCGCACTCGAAGTCGTTGACTTCAGGAGAGTGTGCTAAGTTATCACCTCGATACTGTGGGCCATGGTTAATTCTAAAGAGAATAGGCAAGGTAGCCTATAAATTAGAATTGCCACAGGGGTGTAAGGTGCACCCGGTTTTTCATGTTTCGCGCTTAAAGAAATTTTTACATACAGGTGACTCACTAATCGAAGGTGTGGTTTTGTTTCAGGAGATAGAGGATAATGCGAGGCGCAAACCAACAAGAATCCTGGACCGAGGAACAATGCAAATACGAAATCGGAAGATACCCACGGTGTTGGTTGCATGGCATGGTCAGCCTCTATCCGAAGCTACCTGGGAATCCGTATACCAGTTGCGGAGAGTGTTCCCAGATTTTATCATCGAGGATGCTGATGTCTGAAGAGGGAAGGAATGTTACGCTCTAGCCGAGGTAGCATGACCTCGGAAGAATCAGTCGACATTTCCCTTAAAGGATCTATGTTTGTAATTATTTGTTTGCGCTTCATGTAAATGATCGGGAGGGAATTAATGTCAAGGTCCTAGGTGAGGGTTGATAGCACCAGACTAGGTGGATCTAAGGCTAAGGGCCTAATGCAAGGAATGTGCCTAGGGGCAAAGGATTTTAATGCATCCCAAGAGAGGGGTGAAATGTTGCATTAGGAAGGCCCTGTGATGATGACGTGTGGCATCTAGATCCATCTAGGGAGATGGGGCTTGTTGAAGCTAGAGAGAGAAGAGAAGTTGTGTTTTCACGTATGTTTTGATTCGTAACTCTCTGTCAGCTCGAAAGCTTCAGCAGGATTTGGCTGGGTGGATTAATTTCGGTGCTGCTTCCGTGATCTGCAGTACGAATAGATAGTTTTTGTATTACAACATTTGTACATAGCTTTTTGATTTCTACTCCTAACATTGAGTTATAAATCCAGATATGGCGGGGTAAAACACCTTGAGGATCTCTTTAACAAATGTCATCTCAGGTGGCAGCCATGCTGTGGCTTTGGACTGGAGTGGTTGGGGCATAAAAATCCCAGCCCATGGTCAGCAGTCAGGTTGGCAGTGCAGTAGATCAGACCAGGTTGGCAGATCTGGTTGGCAGGTCAGTGGCAGGGTAAGTGGTTGGCCCTACTTATGGTTAGTCAGGTCTGTCAGGTCGGCTAAAGACCAGGGTCAATCAGCCCTACTACAAGGCTGGTCAGCCAGCAGATTGGGGGGCCTGTAAATAGGACCTAACTAAATAAGTTTTGCATTAGATGCTGGCTACTGGTATGTGCACAGAACTCCTGTGTTAGCATTTTCTGATATTGTCACATTCTTCCCCTCCAGCTACAAGCGACAGCTCCACACTTCCAAGAGTAGAAAGTTCTGATTGGTTGATTTAGGGATTTTCGTATTTACAGTTGTAAAAGCATGCAATGTAACTAGCCCAGAAGACAAATGCACTTGGTTAATCTCATAAGCTATAATATGGACTTTGTCAAATATGGTATTGCTTACTCTAAACATCTCCTTGCTGCTGACTATTTTCTGCAATGTCTGGTTCTATATTGGAATTGTAGATATGGTTCTACAGGGTTTGAGAAGAGAGTACAGGCTTTTTGCTGTCATGATAAATAAGCTATCTTAATATGGTGTGATTTTTTCCCCCCCAGACACTGGCAGGACTGATGAAGCTTTCGTCATATGGTACTTTCAGCCTTTTTGAGAGCAGGAAAACATTAACTGGTTCAAAGGCTGTTGACAGTGGAAATGGTATGGTCTGCCTAACTCATGAGGCAAGCTTATGAATATTGGCATTCTTAATTGCAGGAATTTTGAGTGGATATCAAAATGAGATTTAATCTTCTTACTTGAGTGGTGGCTTGGTTTACAAGTGCATTGGGTTTCAGCAAGTTCTGCTTATTAGGCTTGGTCTAGAGATGACATTTTGAGGTTTGTTTTGTATTGTGTCAGATATGCTGTTCAAAGTATACGGTGTAGATGGCTTCTTTTTTTGCCAATCCTTGTCTTTCGCTAGTTCTAGTGTGGGTAAAAAGTAACTCTAATTATGGTTTGTCAGTGAGTAAGGAAATCCTCTGGCTGGTTTTTGTCTTGGCAAATCCCTTGTTCCCAATACAACAATTGAAAATCTTGTGTGGCATCTGGATTTGATGTACGGCCTTCTTTTCTTACAAGTACATGCAGAACATTTTCCAAACCCCCTGCCCCCAGTTACCAGTCCCCCAGCCCCCAAAAAAGTCCACTTGCTCAAAGAGGTGCTTTATGTACCTAGACAACAAACGTCTCACAGCACTAGACTTAAGATCTGATCAGAGCAAGATGAGAGGTCGTTCCTGATGGACTAAAAAATTGAGAGGCAGAAAGGGTATTTGTTACTCAGAGTCATACAAAGGGCATAAAAGAGAAAGGACAAAGCCATACGAGGTAACTCCAATTAATAATGGAATGTTCACAAGGCGAGGTTGTGGCTTCCGCTTCCTCCATTCTACATATCTTCACCACACTCAACCTCCTCTATTGCATCCTCCTGGCTTCCATTAGAATGGTCTCTCCACCTCCCTCCAGTTGAGTCTGTCTTCTACTCACTGTCAGCAGACTCTCTTCCCACATGGCCTGATGGAGCTCATCTTCCCTTACATGCATTGGCAGCTTCCCCTTTCCCTCTCCAACATAGGATACTCATGCATACTCTAGAGAAGTTGGGTGGTTTGCAATCAACTCCATTGTGTGGTTGATTACCTTGCGATTTCTCACTACTGACTTCTTTGTGGCTTCTCACTGCAGTGCAGTCATGGGTTGCTCACTAGTGTCAGTCCTTGTGGAAGCATGCTTTCCTTGTAAAGGTCAGCAAGCTGGCCTGGGCTCTTCAATTGTTTATCATGGCAGTCCTCATCTCCTTGCCTTCTATGTTCACAAGCCTCGTGTCTTCACTTGGTTAGTAAGGAATCCGCATGCCTTGCCCTTTATCTTGTCTCCATCTCCTCCTTAGGCTGTGTGGTCCATTGCCAAGTTGCACTTTGTCCCAATTGGCTCATTGCTAAGTCATTTGACCTTGTTGGAAAAGTTCCATAGCTCATTGATTTATCCTTATGGTGCTAAAAAAAAAAACAGAATGTAAATGCTTGGAAAATCGACCATACAAGTCAGCTATCCCGAAGGTGCTGGTCCAGGGAAAACAAAACAGAAAAACTGGCTGAAAGAAAACCAGCCTACTTCTCAAGAACCTAGATCACTACCTAGGGAATCTCAGGGATAGGGGCTAACAACGAGGGAGGAGGACTATACGGCCAGCGACTCCCTTGCAGCGTGAAAGTGTAGAAAGTGCCTCCAGGTCACGCCTTGTAGAACTGCTTCCGCCTTTCAGCGGTCACTCTAGAATGCAATGACACTCCCTCCCCAGTGGCGCAAAGGGTGTAGATGATATCGTGGCAGATAGTGATCAGAGTGGCCGTGGGTGGAACACGGTGCTCACCCATTACTAGGCTGCATCCCACAACCTAGATGTTCCACGCTGTGATGTTGGCCACTGTCTCCCACATGCCGTCCTCTAGAGGAGGAGGACAATGCCAAGTGGGTGGGATCGCCTCATGCAACTCAATCCGGTGAATACTCTATCCATTAATCTTGTATGTTGGGGAGACCTCATCGATGTCGAAGGCATGCCCCCCCTTTGTCAACCAAGCCGCCATGCCCTAAGTGAAATCTCGCTTAATACTCTGTATCTGGGTCACAATTTGAAGGGATCCCAGCTAGATTCTTTGAGCACTCGGCAATTCCATAGCTAGTGTGGAATCGTCCTCCTTCTCTACCCCCTTTTTTGTCTGACGGTAACTCAACCATGTTGAAGTCACCTCCAATCACCCATGAATCTGCAATGGGAGCCCAAGAGAGCAAATCCTTCCACATAATGACACGTTCTCCTCTAATGTTGGAGGCATACAGGTTGAGGAAACCAACCTTACGCCCTCCAATCAAGAGAATAATCCACTGAGCCCTAGAGGGGATAATGACTCCGTGTCCAACAACTAAGGGGAGAATCGACTGTGAAACTGAAATAGAAGTGCCTCCCCTAGTGCCCAAGGCAGGCGACCAAAATGTATGGCCCTAAAGCAACTTGCCTGACTTGGCACGATCCCTAGAATCCAGTTTGTGCTCCTGAATAAATAAGACATCAATGGAACCCCCAATAACACCTGGATGAAGCTGATCCCGAATCAGCTGTCTGCGGCGGCGATGTGGGACGCCACCTAGGCCTTGTATGTTCCAACTAACAATCCTCAGGGGAAAAAACCTTGCCACTTGACGAAGAAGCCTTGTCAACAGGAAACCCAATCCACTAGCTCACCAAAAGTAGAGGGCACAAACTCCTCCTCTGGGAGATTTGAAGCATTTGCTAGAGCTGAAAATGAGTTCCTATGAATCAGGCCAGACATCGGAGTGCAAAGGATCCCTTCTGAGGGAAGAGGATCAATAGTATAAACCACCCCCTTCCCCCTATACAAGGGAGGAAGTGAGGACTGCTCAAGATGACCCTGTGTCTGAACGTGAAGCTTCAAGGGGCTTCTCCCTCACATCTCATCTCCTCATTTGAGAATTTTTCTTATATGATCCATTTGTGTGTATGCAGGTTGGTTGCTGAGATGTTAGATTGTGTGCATCTTTCTATCTTTAAGAGAGCATTTTAGCTAGGATTGTCATTTTTTCAATGTAGTAATTCATTGTATGTGCGCGCATGGACACATCTGATTCTACTTGTGTGTGGGAGGGCAGTAGTCGTGTAGCTCCTGTTGGTGTGATTTGTTCATGGTATTAGACCCATTGGTAGACTAGACTTGTAAATCTTAATTTGAGCATCTCTTGTTTTCTATACACATACAAGGGCTAGGGTAGTCATGCTCCTTGAGGGCTCCCTTGTGAATTCATGATAGATATGTATATTTTTTTGTGACGGGAAAATTGTAGAGAAGAAGACTCACAATAAATTTCTTATTGGAGTCTCTTGTTGAATTGCTTTTGCGTAAAGGGGAACTTGCAGAGAGAGATTGAAATGAATCACAAGAGTGAGATGCATGGAAATGATCTTCTTGAATGAAAAAAACAACCATCTTTGCCTCCTCAGATCTTGAGTGCTGCTGGAGTTCCCATGTGAGACCTACATCCAGGCCATAGACTAAGACCGTGTCGACTTGCTATACACAAATCACACACGTATGAGTAGCTATCAAAGGATATCTACCAAAAGAGATCACTGCTTCAATATTTATGTACAACGAGAAAGAAGCTTCCATAAGCTGACAAATCTTGTAGAGAACTGTGACCATTCATATTCTCAGGAGCCAAACAACTATTATTTTGTCCTTTCACTGACGAAGTGCCATAACCTTCAAGTTGATAGAGAAGCCATTCTAGTTGATAGAGGCATAACCTTCAAGCTGATAGAGAAGCTTTTCTAATTTGGGAAGTAGCTCTGTAGGTGAATACATCTATTACCAGCTAGAATGGTCATTTAGGTCTCGGAAACGCTCCATCAAGCTGATGATGCCCCTTGCGATCCATGATACTCAACAATCTGCCCCTCAATCGGATGAAGGAAACAACTTTTAAATTGTCATCATGAAACAACACAAAGGACTTTTCAATTAGTCGAAGTGTCTTTTTGAACATGTCTCCGATTCAGCAAACTGCTGAGACCGCTTGGACTCAAAATACAGGCGTGCAATATCCTAGAGTGCCAGATTGACAATGTCCATCAATATGAATTGGTGGCTCACAGCCTAGAGGAGTTATCACGTGCTCATGAGAGTTTGCTATAAAAGAGTACAAGCAATCTATATACTGCACGGATATGCAATATTTTCGAGCAAAAATTCATGATAAACCATATATTTGGCATCCAGATCAGCTTAATCCAATATTTGAACAATTTCAGTAGGACTATGAAGTACCAAACCACAAAAAGCATCTGATACTTGAACCATAGTTGCACGCCGAAATGGAAATGGCAGGAACGCCGAAAACGGAGTTTTCGGCCCGAGCCGAAACGGCAATATGGTACAATTTATGTGTAAAAATAAATTTATGAGGAGAAAGGGGAGGGAGAGTGTATGAGGAGTAGGAAGAGGAGGACTCAAGCAGTAGGATGGAGAGGAGGAGGAGGAGGAGGAGGAGGAGGAGGAAGAGTATGAGGAGGAGGAGGAGGAGGAGGACTCAAGGAGTAGGATGGAGAGTAAAAGCAGACCAAAAACCCTAAAACAAATCTGTATTCAGCTTTCAAACCCTAAAAACGAATCACTGCTGGTAGAAACGCAGCTTGGATCTTCGATTCACAATAGATAATCACCAAGATAGATTTTGAATTTCATAGATGACAAGGATAAACAACATCTAATAGCTTCATCTGATGAGGAGTAGCAACAGATTTCTTCTGGGAATCAAAATGAACTTAGAGAGGGAGAGAAAGAACATAGATTGCTACTTCCACGCAATATTTTTTCAATATTTCACAAGAACTTTGTGATAGAAATTGGAGAACACAATTGAAATCTGAAAATCAGAAAAGTCATAATTGCAGCACTTATCTCAAACATTCTTCGTGATAGAATAGAGGGAGAGAAGAAGGAGACGCAACATGTGCAACACTAGGGCCCAGAAATAAGGGCTGGACCCCCCCGAAGGTCTTTATTGCAATAGAATAATACTTTGCACAACACTAGACTCTTCGTGATAGAACAGAGGGAGAGAAGAAGGAGAAGCAGGATGTGCAACACTAGGGCCGAGAAATAAGGGCTGGACCCCCCCGAAGGTCTTTATTGCAATAGAGTAATACTTTGTACAATTGGCTCTGAAAAGAGCATGAAGTTGAGTACAACTCTTGAATCAATCTGGGAGGCCTGGGGCCTTTCTTTTATAGACTAGGCCTAGCAAAAAGCCAGGGCTTGCTTTCTAAAAGCTACTTTTACAAAAAAACCAAGCTTTTTTGGCTTTCTTTTTTTTAATTTAAAAAAAAAACAAACAAAAGGCTTTCTTTTTAAATCTGGTGCTTTTGGTGTCTTTTTTATCTTGTGGGCCCTCCTTTTAAAGAGGCACCCCCCTTGTCCGTGCTTTTAGGCCTCGTGGGACTTGCTTTTTGTGCTTTTCTCCACACTCTTGGGTTCTTTTTGCACTCTCTTAAGTCCTACACATTGCACAGACAAGCTCCAACACTTTAACCCATTAGAGGTTAGCGAAGTGCATGCATTCTTAGTTCTTGGACTAATCCTAGTCCCTTGTGGGCGTCCCCACCATTCTCTTTTACTAAGGCAAAGCAAAAGTAAAAAAAAGCTTATTCTAGTTAACAAAGTCAACTTTCTTGACCACCGTCAATGCAATAAAGATACTTCTTTATGTCTTGGGAGAAGTACCAATTTGATGACCAAGAGGAGGGGGAGGAGGATGAGTATGAGGAGGAGGGGGGGAGAGCATGGGGACTCGGGAGGATGAGGGAGAGTATGGGGAGAAAGAGGAGGGAGAAAGAAAGAAAGAAGAAAGCAAGTTTATTAAAGTCTTCGGAAGACCGATGGGTCTATGAGACTGCGAGAAAACCTGAGTACAAAGAGCTGTGGTAGTGGAGCTACTAATATATATATATATATATCAATCTCAGCATCATTGTCAGCATCATCATCATAACCATCATGATCATCATCATCAGCAACAGGACATCAGGATGGATGAGGCTGTGGAAGCGGAGGCATGAGGTCAGCAAAAGAACGTTGTCGCCCCCTCAAGGGTGCAGTTTTGGTACGTCTCCTGGTCGTAGCTCTGCGTCTAACCAAGGTCACTGTGACCCCCGTCGGTCGGCCTCCGACTCTAAACAAGGAGGGGATGTCCCCAAGTGTGATATGTGAGTCAACCCTCTGTCTGAGCTGTCGGGTCATAGGCTCTGGGTCACAATCATGTCAAGGTCTCGCCTCATGGGGGTCTATGTGATCTGGCTAAAAGAACTCCGTGATAGAGCTCTGAGAGGTATCAGTCAAGAGAGAAGTCTGCTCCTGTTTTTGTCCTCGGAGTATCCTATCTCGGCGTCTGAGCATCTCATGAATGAAACCAGCCAAACATCTCTAGTCTGGGTAGGAGAGGACACGAGCCAACATCCCATAACTATCTTTGAAGAGGTAGTAGAAACGCCCTTGGATCTCATAGTAAACAGGACACCTGAAGATGAAATGCCCCTCTGTCTCAACCTCCTGCATGTCACACAGTTTGCATATGTACCTCTCCCTGTGTAACCGCTCTGCTCGGCTGCTCTCGATACGAAGTCTGTGTGAAGAGACCCGGAACTACCCAAGGGAGATCCTTAGCGAGGGGGGTAGGTGAATCAGCATATATCTTGGTGGATCAACGAAACCCTCCACTGTGATATGTAAGAAGTGATCTCTGTAGAAGCCCAGCTTCACTGGAAGATCACTGGGGCCCAACCAAGTCCGGAATGTGTGTAGCTGTAGTAGATCCTCAAGGATAACCTGGTTGACCTCATGTGAGGGGAGAGAAAGGAGCATCCATGCTATACTAGAAAGGGGATAGTCTGTCCATGTGGAGCCCTAGTCCTGCAAACCATCTCTCTGTGCGTGCATACCAACACCTTTGATCTCCCCTTGCTGCAAGTGCCATAGAAGAGGACAATGCTAGCCATGGTATCCTGCTACACCCGGATGTGTAATCCCCATACTCCCTGACTCGGTACAGATATGTAATGACATGAAATGCAGCATCTAGCTGTAATGGGGGTGAGTGAGGGACGGATGGCTTACCACGGATCATCTGTGATAACATGAGAATCTGTAGCCGCTCCACCCTGGCCCACTCTGTATCCGACAAATCTAGCGTCCAGCATGGGCTGCCATACACCTCAACAGGGGACCCCTCAAATGTGAAATGCTCATTGCGCATGACGACGCGGGATGTATTGAAGATCATAACCTTGGTTTTACCCAAGTTGACCTTTAAATCATGAGACTCACAAAAGGACTGTAGTGCGTCAAGGTGTCTCTAGAGCCCCTCTGCTGAGGTAGAAAAGAGAGCCACGTCATCTGCATAAAGTAATATCCGGATCAGCGTGCCCGCGAGAGAGCAACCTACCCCACCCTATGCCTGTATCACAGTCTCGAGCTCGTCGATGTAGAGGCCAAACAAGGTAGGTGATAATGGGCACCCTTGTTTGACCCCGATAGTGCTCATGATCTCGTCTGTCCATCTAGATCCTGTCCAGACTCTGCTTGAAACTCTCTCATAAAGTGCCATGACAGCCCAAATGATCTCCTAGTCGTAACCCAGATCCTGTAGGCGTCGTATGAGACGAGCTCTCGGAATGGTGTCAAACGCTTTGCAGAAGTCCACAAAGCAACAGTAAACCCTTTGCTTCCATGCCCTCTCCTCCTCGATGATACATCTGAGCGTGAGAATGTGGTCCATGGTTCCATGATCCCGCTTGAAACCGGCCTGTCTCGCTGCTCTGAGTCCTCGACATAACTTGGCTAAGATCGGGGCTAGGAGGTTAATCCCATATGCAATGAACTTAGTGCATAGTCCCTTCTGATCCTTCGCTCGGCCATTATGAAGTTTCATTACGGCATCCTTTACCCCCTTCCTAGTGAAGAGGGTGCAGAATGTGGGGTGTGGCATATGTGATAGGTTAGGGGTTGGCTGATTTGGGATATCATAGAGCGTGCGTGCATAATCAGACCACACCTGAGTGTCAGTGAGTGGTGGGGGGGGACCGCCGTCCCTCTAGAAATCTCCACCAGAAGTCCTTAGAGTTGTTATTGAACAAAATGTTCAGTAGCTCCTCCTCGTTCTGACGTACGAAGTTAAGTTTCTTCTTGCGTACCATACGGCGGTACTCGCGTAGCTTCGCTGATTCGCTCCGAAGGCTGTTTTTTGTTTTGAATTTGAGCCCACGGCGTAAAGCCTTACACTCATCATCGTACCAGCTATTACAGGGTACGGTCCTAGGAGGTGGTGGACGGGTGGAGCGGGTGGTGTGGGGAAAGGCGTGAAGAGCAGCCTCGTGTAATGAGCGAGTGACTAGGACAGCACGGTCTTCTAGTAAGGGTATAAAGTCAATGTATGCGAGAAGAATGTACATACGACCAGAGTAAGTAGGTGAGTGATCGCGATCAAAGCGTACATCATGGTAAGTGGAGTAAGAGCTCAACGGGGTAGAAAGTGCTGTGTGGCTGGGGGTAGAAATGCTAAAGAAAAGATAGGTATGGTCAGCCCTGGAGGGAGAGGTGCTACGGTAAAGTCAGTGATGTGAGATGTGAAGGCAGGTGATCCCATGATGTAGTCCACAACACTGAAGCCTCCCCCATGTGGAAAGCAAGTGAAGCCACTTGATGCGGGCCATCTGTCAAGACCATTATAGATAATGAGATCATGCATCTTGCCGTGGTCTAATAGTGCCTACACATAGGATGTGAGCGGTCCTCGTCTGTCAGCCGAAACTCGTATTATACTTGCCTCCTCAAGGTCAATGTCTGGCAGTAGAGTGGAATTATCCTTGAAGTCGAGGAGTGGTGCCTGACGAGCGCGTGTTCTCGCGTTGAAGTCCCCAACTAGGAGGACTTCCCCGTGGCTAGAGAAGTCAACGATGGACCGATAAAGAGCAGCAAATGGGGATGTCTCATCCTCCCCTTGAATATCTTTGGCAAAGTGGGAGGTCTGGAGTTGAGACTAGAGCTGAAGCTGAGGCTGTGGCGGAAGTGGGCCCCGCCTTTGCTTTGCTGTCCACTCCAAGTCCACTGTGGTTGTATCGTGTGTTCACATCTTCGAGTTTCAACTGTGTCTATTTTTTCTGGCGGCTTTAGCTGTACCCTTGCCACCTTTTCCCATTTCGTTTTGATTGATTCGTGTTTGGTGCAGGTCTTATTGCAGGAGTGGGAGCGGGAGCGTGATGAGCTCCCTCTCCATGATGGGAGTTACCCCTAGGGGGGCTGAAAAGAGGCTGAGGGGTGGCGGGGGGGCTGTAGGTAGGCTGAGAGCAGGCGGGGGGGGCTAGTAGGGAAGGGGAGGGTGGGCTGAGTGGTAGAGGGAGTAGCTGAGGGGTCGCGAGGGGGTAGGAGAGGGGGATGGCGGGGAGTTGAGTGGTAGCGGGTGGCTGGAGTGGAGGAGGCGGAGTGGAAGGGGAAGAGGGCGCGCAGAAGAAGGAGCTGCAGCAGGCGGGGGGAGCAGCAGCAGGCGGCGGGTGGTTGAGTGGAGGAGGCAGGGTAGAAGGGGAGGAGGAGGCTGCGCGGAGGGAGCTGCAGCAGTCGGGGCAGCAGAGACGGCGGAGCAGGAGGGGAGGAGGCAGTGCAGTGAGGAGGAAGCGTGTGGAGGAGGGAGCTGAGGGGAGGAGGCAGCGGGTGGAGCGAGCTGCGTGGAGGGGGCTGCGCGGAGGGGGAGCTGAGGGTGGAGGAGGGAGCTGCAGGGAGTAGGCAGCGCGGGGCTGCAGAGCGGAGCAGGGCGGAGCTGTGGAGTGGGAGGGGAGGCTAGCGGGCGGAGCTGCAAGAGGCAAGGGCGGAGCAGCCAGGCAGCGGGAGGAGCAGGGAAGGGAGGAGCAGCAGGAGAAGGAGAGAGAGAGAGAGAGAGAAAGAAGAAAGAAAGAAAGTGTATTATTGTCCACTAAAGGCCAAAATGGGCCCATGGGACATCAAGAACTCTGCGTACAAGATAGCACAAAATCAACGTGCCACAAAGAAGAGGCATCGTCGAATATCATCTAAGTGCTACGTAATACAATGCAAGTGAAAGTACATAATGTCAAATCCGAGCCTAAATACAAAGTAAGCTAGATGCAAGGAAACCGCCCCTGGGTGCAAAATGGGGGGATGAGTACAATATGTCAATGCAAAGATGCAAGTCCAGGTGTCACGGAGTCTGAGAACCAAAATAATACTGGAAATCCTGTCCATCGACTCTGCCTCCTGCTATGAGAGTACAAATCTGAGCAAAAGTGAGGTGAGCGGCTGGTGGGACGAGATCTCCATGAGTAAGTCTCCTCCGAAAAGCTGCCATCATCCTGGATCGTCTGGAGATGAAGCGGCGAGTACGTCCCCTATGTAACAAGATCCTGCGGCGTCTACAAACCATCTCATATGTACATCCACAGGGTGGAGGCATGTGTCCTGTGTGAGCTCTGACCTCCTCGTGCTCCTCCTGATACCTGTCATCTGGTATAGCGTGTGTCTGAGCTCTATCGGGCTGGGCTCTATCACGCTCCGGTCTGTGCTGATGGTCTCTGAGGTAGTGTCGTCGAAGCATAGTGGCCTCCCTGACATAAAGAGCTAGGCAATGCTGATCCTCATAATCCATCACTCGTGAGAGAGGTCCAAAGCCATCCGTGAAGAGACAGTGGAATCTCCCTCTGATCTCATAATATAGCGGGCATCTGCAAATGAAGTGCTCCTCTGACTCCACCTCTCCCATGGTGCAACAAGGGCAGATCGTGGTCTCTCGGCCTGGACGCCGTCCATCCTCCATGCGTCGCATCCTACCAGCCTCTATCTCGAGCTGATGCGAAGAGACTCTAAGCTGGCCAAGGGCAATCCTCAGTGAGTGGGACATGTGGATACCTGTGTAGCCTGGTGGAATGACAAATCCATCCTCTGAGATCCGAAGGAAGTGGTCACGATATGTGTCCATCTTCGTCGGAAGCTGCGTGGGATAAATCCAAGTGCGGTACGTATGAAGCTGCAGCAAGTCTGCTCTCGTGACCTGACTAAGCTCGTGGCGAGTCAACTCGAGATGAGGGGCATCTATGCTGTATCGGAAGGGAGGCAGTCTATCCATGTCTAGTCCAAGAGATGTGAGCCACCTAGTGAGTCTGAAGTACCAGCAATATCGGGCCCCAGGTGCCAACTCCATAGAAGATGCAAGTGCTAACCATGGCAACCGAGCTCTGCCTGCTGCTGAGTCTCCAAACTCCCTAACCCTGTGCAAATACATGACCGACTGAAACGCTGCATCCAATGCAAGGGGAGTAGCTCCAAACTCTGCTAGCATGATCTCGTGCGGAACTGTAGCCTTGGCCCTAATGAGCCGAGAGAACATGATGATCTGTAACCTCTCTACTCGTCTCCAATCTGCAGCGCCAAGGTCTCCTGCCCAGAAAGGAGATGCATACATCGCAGCTGGTCTCACCAATGTGTCAAATAGCAGGGATTTCGTATCGGGATTCTGAAAGTGGGACTGAAAACACTGACGCTCAAGATGAGCCAACGAAGCATACCCTTTACTAATCCTATCTCGTGCTGCATATGTCATGGTAAAGGTCGGTCCCCTGAAAACTGCCCCCAAATAAGTGTACTCTCTAACAAGCTCAATGGGCTGTCCGTCATAAGTAAAGCAAAACTCATCCGTGCTGTAGATACGATCAGAGGTGTTGAAAACCATAACCTTGGTCTTGCCAAGGTTTACGGTCAATCCCCTGTCCTGGCAAAACCTGTGGAGTGCCTCAATATGTGCCTGGAGGCCCTGAGCAGTAGAGGAAATGAGAACCACATCGTCCGCATACAGGAGGATAGGAATGGAGGATCCTGAGAGAGTAGAGCCCACACCGCCTGTCATCTGTACGAACATCTCTAGCTCATCAATATATAGTCCAAAGAGAGTAGGAGAGAGCGAGCAACCCTGCTTCACCCCAATCGTGCTGCATACCTCCTCTGAGAGCCCCTCACGTGTCCGAACCCGACCAGTGACCCTCTCATACAAAGCCATGATAGCCCACTGTGTTTCTCCACTGAAGCCCATCTCGCGAATCCTCTGAAACAATCTGGATCGCGGAGCTGTGTCAAATGCCTTCCTGAAGTCCACGAAGCAACAATAAAGCCGTTGCCTTCGTGACTTCGCCTCCTCTACCAGTGCCCTGAGTGTGAGAATGTGGTCAAGTGTCGAATAATCCCTGCGAAATCCAGCCTGCCCTCTGGCTCTGAGTCCTGTCGTCTCGGCATGGTCATTTATACGGCTTTCCAAAACTGATGCATAGATCTTGGCCATAACGTGGCCAATCATGATGGTCCTGTAATTCGACGGCTCCATAGGGTCCCCCGACTTGTGAATAGGAACTATGGTATTGCCTAACTAGGACTGTGGTAGGCCTGTACAAACAGACTCATTGAAGAGACGGGAGAGAACAAAATCTAAGGTATCAATCCCATGGATTACATACTCCGCTTGCAATCCATCATGATCCTTAGCTCTCCCGTTCTTCAATCGGTGGACTGCTGCACGGACACTCTCTGGTGTGAAGAGACTAGATGAAGCTGGCCTAGGGGAGTGGGATAAATCGATATCTGGCTGATCTGGAACATCGTATAGAGCTGAAGTATATGCAGACCAGACACGTGGATCTGTGAGGGGGCTCTGAGACTTCGAGCGGAGGAATTTTCTCTAGAATTCCTTGGAGTCACAGCTGAAAAGCAAGCATCTCAGCTCCTCCTCATTCCGGGCTAGAAATTGGCGTTTCTTGCGCCTAACCAACCACTTGTAGTCTCTCTTGGTTTCGGCAAGGAGGGGAGACTTCTCCTTGGTCTCAAGGTGAAGTTTCCTGCGGAGTTCCTTACACTCCTCGTCATACCAACCGTTGCAAGGAACAAGACCAACCGGTGGGGGACTAGACGAATGACATGTGGCAGGGAACGACATGTGAGCGGCAGAAACGAGTGAAGTATGTACAAGTTCCCACCGGTCCCGCGTGGATGGTAGAGCATCTAATAGATGAGGACGGAGTAGGCGGCTGAGGTTCTGGCTATATACATCATCGAACTGGTGGTCGAAATGAACCTCATAGTAGGGTTGGCGGTCGTGATAACGAGGGGGAGGTGGGTCATGGGAGACATGAGTCAAAGTAAAGTGGATGAGTGCATGGTCGGCAGAGGGCATGAAGGGGCTAACAGTAAGGCTATGGATGGAAGGGACTAGAGTCGGGGGACCTATGATGTAGTCGATAACGCTAGTACCACGCCCAGAAGCAGAAGAGAATGTAGGCATGGAAGACTGTGGCCACCTGGACAAGCCGTTATAAATGACCATACTGTGCGAGGTGAGGAGCTCCAGTAGCTGACGTCCCTGATCTGTGGGCTGTACTGTGCAGTCTGATGAAGTCCGACAGAGGCTATCATCGTGAAATGCTGGGAGTATGACCGGATCCTCCATGAAGTCATAAGTGAGGGCCTGTCTATCTGAGGTCCTCGCGTTGAAGTCTCCTAAAAGGATGACTTCTCCGCGACGTGAAAAATCTGCAATGTCCGCTGAGAGATCCTCAAATATGGACTGGCCTGGTCCAGTGGAAGAATAGATCGACTGCGCCGGGGGGAAGTAGCAAACTGCAATAAAAAGATCTCGCTGAGGGGCCCTGCGGCAGATGCGTACCCACAAGAATCGAGCATGTGAATCTGCTCTCTCCACTGTGATGATCCGATCGAGATGCTCTCTGTACAAAATGGCCACTCCTCCAGATCCTCTCACTCCAAATGTCCGGGCGTGCTGCCTGAAGGCAGATCTCCATGTATACCCTGTCACTCGTGGCAAAGGTCTCTCTGGACTCTCGTGTGTCTCCGTGAAAAAGATGATCTCTCTCCCAAAGAATGCCCCCCGTAGATTGCCTGGTTGTGCTGTAAAAGAACCATTGCAGTTCCATACAGCGATGCGTAGACTATCTGACGGGTGGTGTGTCCCATGGGCCCTGTCCCGTCAAGCGGACGGGGTAGGAGGTGGAGGTGGAGGTGGGGCTGTATCTGCTGGTCTGCCATCTCTAAGCACTGTGGGAGCACGCCTCAAGGTGCCTGTGATGAGTCTGCCATCCCTAATCACTGCCCACTTGCCCTGAGCTCGGGCTGCATCTCTCTGAGGCATGAGCGCCTTGCGCTCCTCAACCTGTATCTGGGTCAGATCCTCGTCCATGGAAATCTGTGGGTGGTCTCTGAGTGTCCCTCTCCTCCTGAGGGCAGCTAGACGTGCCTGGGCATCTCTGAATCTGATAGTGAGGGGCTGCTCTCTAGTAGGATCCCTCCCGACTCTATATGCTCCTACTATGCCATGATCCTGTACTCCCAATCTCTGAGAGACAAAGGTCACAGCCTGTGTCATCGTGGACTCTGTCGCCGAGGGCAAGATACCACAAATGCGAATGTTGAGGGCCTTTGTGGCCCTCTGTTGTGACTCGGCCAATGTAGCTGATACAGTAGATCTCTGAGGCTGTGATGGTTGACGGCGGACGACATCCACCCACTCTGTGGCTCTCTGGACCTCTGTCTGAAGGGAGGTCAAACGCTCCTCAACCGCTGCTACTGCTGTAGTGGGAGATGTGTCCATGTGCTGAACGCGAGTCTCGATCTGCTGCACTCACTCTGTGTGTCCATGAATCTCTCCAGCAAGAGTCCTATGGGTCGCCTGTAAGACCTGAAGATCTGTCTTAATAGATAAGATCTCCCGATCCTGCTGTGTCACTCGATCAGCAAGAGATGCAACCTGAGCCGTAAGTAGAGAAATGGTCTCGTCCTTCCTGTGAAGCATCTGAAGTGCAGCTCGGAGATGGGTCTCAAAGTGCTGAAGCTCTGGCAGGATGTGGCGGCAAGGACAAACAGTGCAAGGCATGGAAGGAGAAAGAGAGGGAGACAGGGGGAAACCGGTAAGGTGGGTAGCGGGGATGAAGGAGAAGGCTGGAAAGGGGGAGAGAAAGCGGGTACCGGGGAAGAAGAGGAGGGGATGGGTAAAGTCTGTAGAGAGGATGAGGAGGAGGTAACCTCTGGCAAAGTAGGTAAAATAGGCAACAAAGGGGAAGAGGTGACAGAGGGCTGTGAGAGGGAGAGAAAAAAGGGTGGAGAAGGGGTAGGAGAAGAAGGAACCTGAGAGGGGAGGGGTGAAAAAAACTGCGGGTACAAAGTAGCTATGGGCGGAAGATGAGATAATGGAGCTGAAACCGGTGAACCTGCGACTGGGAGTGCGGACACTGCGCTGGGCAGAAGATGAAGCAATGGAGCTGAAACTAGTGTACCTGCGACTGGGAGTGCGGCAAGTGCGGGCAGTGCACTGTCCTTTGTAGAAGATGCGAGTCCTCTTCTACTATAGTGCAGCATCTCGGTCGTGGCGGCCATTGATGTTGCTGCTGTTGTTGCTTCTGTAACATGCTTGACGGTGTCGGCCATTTTTAATTACGAGAAGCCGGCAACATTGAAAAGCGGGAGATGGCGAGCGCTGCCAATGCGCGATGTGAGAGAGAGAGAGAGAGAGAGAGAGAGAGAGAGAGAGAGAGAGAGAGATTTTAAAATTAAAAAGAAAAGTTGGGGTTGGGGCTGCCCCCCAAAAAAAAAAAAAAAAAAGGCGTGTTTGGGCTGAAAAAAAAAAAAAGGGGGGGGGGTCGGGGCTGCAAGTGCGAGGGGGTGAGCAACGGGGAGGGGGGGGCAAGTGCGAGGGGGTGAGCAACGGGGAGGGGGGGGGCTGAGCGACGGATGACGGGGAGGGGGAGGGCTGAGCGACGGGGAGGGGAGGGCTGAGCGACGGAGAGAGGGAGGGAGGGAGGGGGGGGGGAGAGAGAGAGAGAAAGAAAGAAAGAAAGAAAGTGTATTATTGTCCACTAAAGGCCAAAATGGGCCCATGGGACATCAAGAACTCTGCGTACAAGATAGCACAAAATCAACGTGCCACAAAGAAGAGGCATCGTCGAATATCATCTAAGTGCTACGCAATACAATGCAAGTGAAAGTACATACTGTCAAATCCGAGCCTAAATGCAAAGTAAGCTAGATGCAAGGAAACCGCCCCTGGGTGCAAAATGGGGGGATGAGTACAATATGTCAATGCAAAGATACAAGTCCATGTATCACGGAGTCTGAGAACCAAAATAATACTGGAAATCCTGTCCATCGACTCTGCCTCCTGCTATGAGAGTACAAATCTGAGCAAAAGTGAGGTGAGCGGCTGGTGGGGCGAGATCTCCATGAGTAAGTCTCCTCCGAAAAGCTGCCATCATCCTGGATCGTCTGGAGATGAAGCGGCGAGCACGTCCCCTATGTAACAAGATCCTGCGGCGTCTACAAACCATCTCATATGTACATCCACAGGGTGGAGGCATGTGTCCTGTGTGAGCTCTGACCTCCTCGTGCTCCTCCTGATACCTGTCATCTGGTATAGCGTGTGTCTGAGCTCTATCGGGCTGGGTTCTATCACGCTCCGGTCTGTGCTGATGGTCTCTGAGGTAGTGTCGTCGAAGCATAGTGGCCTCCCTGACATAAAGAGCTAGGCAATGCTGATCCTCATAATCCATCACTCGTGAGAGAGGTCCAAAGCCATCCGTGAAGAGACAGTGGAATCTCCCTCTGATCTCATAATATAGCGGGCATCTGCAAATGAAGTGCTCCTCTGACTCCACCTCTCCCATGGTGCAACAAGGGCAGATCGTGGTCTCTCGGCCTGGACGCCGTCCATCCTCCATGCGTCGCATCCTACCAGCCTCTATCTCGAGCTGATGCGAAGAGACTCTAAGCTGGCCAAGGGCAATCCTCAGTGAGTGGGACATGTGGATACCTGTGTAGCCTGGTGGAATGACAAATCCATCCTCTGAGATCCGAAGGAAGTGGTCACGATATGTGGCCATCTTCGTCGGAAGCTGCGTGGGATAAATCCAAGTGCGGTACGTATGAAGCTGCAGCAAGTCTGCTCTCGTGACCTGACTAAGCTCGTGGCGAGTCAACTCGAGATGAGGGGCATCTATGCTGTATCAGAAGGGAGGCAGTCTATCCATGTCTAGTCCAAGAGATGTGAGCCACCTAGTGAGTCTGAAGTACCAGCAGTATGGAGCCCCAGATCGTGCCAACTCCATAGAAGATGCAAGTGCTAACCATGGCAACCGAGCCCTGCCTGCTGCTGAGTCTCCAAACTCCCTAACCCTGTGCAAATACATGACCGACTGAAACGCTGCATCCAATGCAAGGGGAGTAGCTCCAAACTCTGCTAGCATGATCTCGTGCGGAACTGTAGCCTTGGCCCTAATGAGCCGAGAGAACATGATGATCTGTAACCTCTCTACTCGTCTCCAATCTGCAGCGCCAAGGTCTCCTGCCCAGAAAGGAGCTGCATACATCGCAGCTGGTCTCACCAATGTGTCAAATAGCAGGGATTTCGTATCGGGATGCTGAAAGTGGGACTGAAAACACTGACGCTCAAGATGAGCCAACGAAGCATACCCTTTACTAATCCTATCTCGTGCTGCATATGTCATGGTAAAGATCGGTCCCCTGAAAACTGTCCCCAAATAAGTGTACTCTCTAACAAGCTCAATGGGCTGTCCGTCATAAGTGAAGCAAAACTCATCCGTGCTGTAGATACGATCAGAGGTGTTGAAAACCATAACCTTGGTCTTGCCAAGGTTTACGGTCAATCCCCTGTCCTGGCAAAACCTGTGGAGTGCCTCAATATGTGCCTGGAGGCCCTGAGCAGTAGAGGAAATGAGAACCACATCGTCCGCATACAGGAGGATAGGAATGGAGGATCCTGAGAGAGTAGAGCCCACACCGCCTGTCATCTGTACGAACATCTCTAGCTCATCAATATATAGTCCAAAGAGAGTAGGAGAGAGCGGGCAACCCTGCTTCACCCCAATCGTGCTGCATACCTCCTCTGAGAGCCCCTCACGTGTCCGAACCCGACCAGTGACCCTCTCATACAAAGTCATGATAGCCCACTGTGTTTCTCCACTGAAGCCCATCTCGCGAATCCTCTGAAACAATCTGAATCGCGGAACTGTATCAAATGCCTTCCTGAAGTCCACGAAGCAACAATAAAGCCGTTGCCTTCGTGACTTCGCCTCCTCTACCAGTGCCCTGAGTGTGAGAATGTGGTCAAGCGTCGAATGATCCCTGCGAAATCCAGCCTGCCCTCTGGCTCTGAGTCCTGTCGTCTCGGCATGGTCATTTATACGGCTTTCCAAAACTGATGCATAGATCTTGGCCATAACGTGGCCAATCATGATGGTCCTGTAATTCGACGGCTCCATAGGGTCCCCCGACTTGTGGATAGGTACTATGGTATTGCCTAACCAGGACTGTGGTAGGCCTGTACAAACAGACTCATTGAAGAGACGGGAGAGAACAAAAGCTAAGGTATCAATCCCATGGATTACATACTCCGCTTGCAATCCATCATGATCCTTAGCTCTCCCGTTCTTCAATCGGTGGACTGCTGCACGGACACTCTCTGGTGTGAAGAGACTAGATGAAGCTGGCCTAGGGGAGTGGGATAAATCGATATCTGGCTGATCTGGAACATTGTATAGAGCTGAAGTATATGCAGACCAGACACGTGGATCAGCGAGGGGGCTCTGAGACTTCGAGCGGAGGAATTTTCTCCAGAATTCCTTGGAGTCACAGCTGAAAAGCAAGCTTCTCAGCTCCTCCTCATTCCGTGCTAGAAATTGGCGTTTCTTGCGCCTAACCAACCACTTGTAGTCTCTCTTGGTTTCGGCAAGGAGGGGAGACTTCTCCTTGGTCTCAAGGTTAAGTTTCCTGCGGAGTTCCTTACACTCCTCGTCATACCAACCGTTGCAAGGAACAAGACCAACCGGTGGGGGACTAGACGAATGACATGTGGCAGGGAACGACATGTGAGCGGCAGAAACGAGTGAAGTATGTACAAGTTCCCACCGGTCCCGCGTGGATGGTAGAGCATCTAATAGATGAGGACGGAGTAGGCGGCTGAGGTTCTGGCTATATACATCATCGAACTGGTGGTCGAAATGAACCTCATAGTAGGGTTGGCGGTCGTGATAACGAGGGGGAGGTGGGTCATGGGAGACATGAGTCAAAGTAAAGTGGATGAGTGCATGGTCGGCAGAGGGCATGAAGGGGCTAACAGTAAGGCTATGGATGGAAGGGACTAGAGTCGGGGGACCTATGATGTAGTCGATAACGCTAGTACCACGCCCAGAAGCAGAAGAGAATGTAGGCATGGAAGACTGTGGCCACCTTGACAAGCCGTTATAAATGACCATACTGTGCGAGGTGAGGAGCTTCAGTAGCTGACGTCCCTGATCTGTGGGCTGTACTGTGCAGTCTGATGAAGTCCGACAGAGGCTATCATCGTGAAATGCTGGGAGTATGACCGGATCCTCCATGAAGTCATAAGTGAGGGCCTGTCTGTCTGAGGTCCTCGCGTTGAAGTCTCCTAAAAGGATGACTTCTCCGCGACGTGAAAAATCTGCAATGTCCGCTGAGAGATCCTCAAATATGGACTGGCTTGGTCCAGTGGAAGAATAGATCGACTGCGCCGGGGGGAAGTAGCAAACTGCAATAAAAAGATCTCGCTGAGGGGCCCTGCGGCAGATGCGTACCCACAAGAATCGGGCATGTGAATCTGCTCTCTCCACTGTGATGATTCGATCGAGATGCTCTCTGTACAAAATGGCCACTCCTCCAGATCCTCTCACTCCAAATGTCCGGGCGTGCTGCCTGAAGGCAGATCTCCATGTATACCCTGTCACTCGTGGCAAAGGTCTCTCTGGACTCTCGTGTGTCTCCGTGAAAAAGATGATCTCTCTCCCAAAGAATGCCCCCCGTAGATTGCCTGGTTGTGCTGTAAAAGAACCATTGCAGTTCCATACAGCGATGCGTAGACTATCTGACGGGTGGTGTGTCCCATGGGCCCTGTCCCGTCAAGCGGACGGGGTAGGAGGTGGAGGTGGAGGTGGGGCTGTATCTGCTGGTCTGCCATCTCTAAGCACTGTGGGAGCACGCCTCAAGGTGCCTGTGATGAGTCTGCCATCCCTAATCACTGCCCACTTGCCCTGAGCTCGGGCTGCATCTCTCTGAGGCATGAGCGCCTTGCGCTCCTCAACCTGTATCTGAGTCAGATCCTCGTCCATGGAAATCTGTGGGTGGTCTCTGAGTGTCCCTCTCCTCCTGAGGGCAGCTAGACGTGCCTGGGCATCTCTGAATCTGATAATGAGGGGCTGCTCTCTAGTAGGATCCCTCCCGACTCTATATGCTCCTACAATGCCATGATCCTGTACTCCCAATGTCTGAGAGACAAAGGTCACAGCCTGTGTCATCGTGGACTCTGTCGCCGAGGGTAAGATACCACGAATGCGAATGTTGAGGGCCTTTGTGGCCCTCTGCTGTGACTCGACCAATGTAGCTGATACAGTAGATCTCTGAGGCTGTGATGGCTGACGGCGGACGACATCCACCCACTCTGTGGCTCTCTGGACCTCTGTCTGAAGGGAGGTCAAACGCTCCTCAACCGCTGCTATTGCTGTAGTGGGAGATGTATCCATGTGCTGAACGCGAGTCTCGATCTGCTGCACTCGCTCTGTGTGTCCATGAATCTCTCCAGCAAGAGTCCTATGGGTCGCCTGTAAGACCTGAAGATCTGTCCTAATAGATAAGACCTCCCGATCCTGCTGTGTCACTCGATCAGCAAGAGATGCAACCTGAGCCGTAAGTAGAGAAATGGTCTCGTCCTTCCTGTGAAGCATCTGAAGTGCAGCTCGGAGATGGGTCTCAAAGTGCTGAAGCTCTGGCAGGATGTGGCGGCAAGGACAAACAGTGCAAGGCATGGAAGGAGAAAGAGAGGGAGACAGGGGGGAAACCGGTAAGGTGGGTAGCGGGGATGAAGGAGAAGGCTGGAAAGGGGGAGAGAAAACGGGTACCGGGGAAGGAGAGGAGGGGATGGGTAAAGTCTGTAGAGAGGATGAGGAGGAGGTAACCTATGGCAAAGTAGGTAAAATAGGCAACAAAGGGGAAGAGGTGACAGAGGGCTGTGAGAGGGAGAGAAAAAAGGGTGGAGAAGGGGTAGGAGAAGAAGGAACCTGAGAGGGGAGGGGTGAAAAAAACTGCGGGTACAAAGTAGCTATGGGCGGAAGATGAGATAATGGAGCTGAAACCGGTGAACCTGCGACTGGGAGTGCGGGCACTGCGCTGGGCGGAAGATGAGACAATGGAGCTGAAACCAGTGTACCTGCGACTGGGAGTGCGGCAAGTGCGGGCAGTGCGCTGTCCTTTGTAGAACTTGCGAGTCCTCTTCTACTATAGTGCAGCATCTCGGTCGTGGCGGCCATTGATGTTGCTGCTGTTGCTGCTTCTGTAACATGCTTGACGGTGTCGGCCATTTTTAATTACGGGAAGCCGGCAACATTGAAAAGCGGGAGATGGCGAGCGCTGCCAATGCGCGATGTGAGAGAGAGAGAGAGAGAGAGAGAGAGAGAGATTTTAAAATTAAAAAGAAAAGATGGGGTTGGGGCTGCTCCCAAGAGGGGCAAAAAAAAAAAAAAAAAAAAAAAGGTCGGGGCTGCAAGTGGGAGGGGGTGAGCGGGGGGGTGAGCGAGGGGGGGGGGCTGAGCGGGGGGGCTGAGCGAGGGGCTGTGAGGGCTGTGGGGGCTGAGCGGTGGGGGTGTGCGGGGGGTGAGCGGAGGGGTGAGCGGAGGAGTGGGCGGGGGACTGAGCGGAGGGGGGCGGGCTGTGAGGGCTGTGGGGGGTGAGCGGGGGGGTTGGGCGGAGGGGTGAGCGACGAGAGAGAGAGAGGGGGGGCGTCGATGGTAGAGGGGTTACGTTGGCGTAGCGTAGCCACGGCAGTTCCCAACGGAGGGGAGCGTCGATGGTGCAGCCACAGGTGACGTAGCAATAGTAGCCCCACGCAGCAGCAGCTCACAGGTGACAGCCACAGGTGACGTAGCAATAGTAGCCCCACGCAGCAGCAGCTCACAGGTGACGAGAGGGTGAGAGAGAGAGAGCTCCACCCTTAACCTATTGTCGTCTTCCTGTTGCACTTAGCAATGTTAGCACCCTTAGCGAGAGAGAGAGAGAGAGAGAGAGAGAGAGAGAGAGAGAGAGAGTAGGCGCTTAGGAGGAGGAGGGAGATGGAGAGCAAGAGAATGAGGAAAGTAGGAGGATGGAGAGACTGGGGTAGGAGAGTGAAGAGGCCTTTAGACATTTTTCTCCATCAGGTGCATTTGAAGTGTGGAAATTCTTGTGGACTTTTCATCGGTAGTTGTATCTGTAAAGGTAGGGTCCATCCTTCTAGCACTTCTAACAAATTAGGTCTTCTCAATAATTGCCGCCCCTAATACCAATTAAAAAATAAAAAACTGAGATAGCTATTTGTGTAATCAAATGTCACAATCAAGCACAAGATTCAAATGCATAGGAAGCGATCTTATTCAATGAGGAAAACAAGCATCTTGTCTCCTTAGACCTATGGCTCTTGTTGGAGCTTACATGAGAGACCTACAGCCATGCCACAGAATAAGATCTTGTTGGCTTGCTGGCAGCTGTACAGAAACCACACCTATGATTATTGCTCAAAGGAGATCACTGCCTCAATTTATTGATGTATAGGAGGAAGACAATGCCGAAGCACATGATCTCATGGAGAACCGTGACCATCCTTATTCAGATAAGCCAAGCAAATCTATTGATCTGTCCTTAGATGAGACGAAGCACCACAACCTTCAAGCTTATAGGGAGGCAATTCTAGTGGAGCAGATGGCTGAATAGCTGATTTAGTTTTCCTCTATATTTGCATGGGACGTAGCTACATGAGTGACTATCTCTATTACCAGCGGCATGACCATAGAGGCCTCAGAAACAATCCATCAAGCTGATGATGACCCCTAGAAGTTCTTGATACTCCAACTCCCTTATCTCCTACCCTTGCAGAAAAACACGCTACTTCTGTTTTACTGCTACAGCAGCATACTTGCTATCCTTGACCTGTAGACACTATTTTTTTATCTGCTCAAGAGTTGGTATAAACAACAGCTTGAAAAGCATTAATGTGAAGAGAGCTTGGAAGTCCCCACTGAGGAGGAGAAAGTTGGTTGTTACTCACTGTTTGGGAGTGGTTTATCGTGTGTGTTCTTAGCAAGCGTGCAAGATCCACTGGTGGTGGAGTCCCCACACCTTGTGTACGATTCCCTTTGTTGTTCACACTTCTTTGTATTACATAATGCACTGTTGCACTCCTCTCTGGCTCTCCTAGCCCTTGAGGTTGCTGGAACTTATCTTCGTACCCTTTGTGAAAGTCCTATGGGCTTTGTATGTCTCAAGATTATTGATTGTTCTAATTCCAATGATAAAAACATGCTCTATATCTGTGATTTAGTTGTTCTGTGTTGAACTTTTGTCGTCTATGTGCTATATAGTTTTCTGAGCTCCTTGTTTTTTTTTCAAGTTCTTGTGATTAGTTTCCCCAAACCCCACCTCCAAAGAAAACACACACACACACACACACATTTTTTTTGGGGTGAAACCACTGAATTTATAATAAGAAAAACTTTTTACAATGAGAATAGCCTGGAAAACAAACTATTCTGAAAAATCAAAAGCAGTGGGAAAACACCTCTAAAGAAGACACATCTAAGTCATTCTCATGACAAGCATCATACAGAGATACACACACATGCACACCCACACCCACCCACCCGCACACTTTTTTTTTTGTGTGTGGAAATTTTTGTTGCTTTATATTACAGAGTCAATATCCCAAAATGGGATGTGCCAAAATACATCAAGAAAAGATCTCAGTATATAACAAGTATACATCAGAGTCTATGTACTGAGTTTGTAGACAATTATAGAAATATTGCTGCAAGGAGTGCCTGAAAAAAGAGAAAATAGAAAGTAACATCACCAAAGACTATGATTTCTGTCCTTCCATAGAGTCCAGAGTGTCCAGTAGCGAACCCGAATGAAAAACAAATCAAACTTCTGTCTGGGTGGGTGAATCCCAAAAAGCCAGAAAAACTTCTCAAAGGTAGCATTTGGAAATTTGGTTCTCAAACGCTACCCAAGGAAGCCCAGGAAATCACGGGTGTGAGAGCAATGCCAAAGAAGATGAGGCATTGATTCCCGTGGAGCCAAACATCTGGGGCAAATAGCTTGAGCAATGGGTCTACGTGCCAAAAGCTGCCCAGATGGAAGAACTCCAAGCTAGTCGAAGAGGAATTTTAGAATTCCAAATCTCTCGCAGTCTCTTTCGCCACCACTTTGCAGGACGATTCATTTGCCAAAAAAGATGATTCGTTCTCTGTGAAACTCAAGGCAAGGGTAGAAGAACTTTATACAAAGAAGATACAATAATGTGAGACAACCTCAAAGGACAGCATGTCGACCCTGTGGCAAATGAAGATTCCAATCCTGAAGCTGGTCTTCAATCTCTAGTGGCTGTACTAGCTGAAAATACTGAAGCATATGAGTAATAGTTTGCCATATAGGACGATAATGCGTGCCAAGAAGCAACCAAAGGAAAAGAAAGAAGGGTTCCATCATCATGAATAACATCTGCAATTGAGTGGATCCCTTTCAAACTAAGGAAGTATGAACGTCTAGGCTCCTCAAAGCCAACGCACAATCAGCTCGTAGAGAATTTCCTTGCAAGGAATCCCGGCTATGCCATTCCAAATGCAAGAGGATGTGTTTCCAGTCCATCAACATGTTGGATACCAGTGGATAGCCTTTGATCGTACCATCAATTGAACCCAAAAGAAAATCCCATTGAGTGGGCTGCCAATATCCAAAGACAGGGGTGGTGAGTTGTGAGAGCAAATGGTGCATCATGGCAGCCTAAGGCTGGGAACCTTGCATAAATTTTGCCTTTATGAGCAAGAATATGCACATGGATCTTAAGAATATTGAGTCCCCCATGCATCTTTGGCGAACAAAGATGCTGCACCGAAAGCAATCTCAAACTTTTCTTGACATGTCTGGAGCACCAGAAGGTTTCCATAACTATAGACATGAAAGATGTAAGATCTCCCTTGCTGAACATAATCAGAGGCAAGTAAAACTGAATATATGCCATCAAAATGGATTGAACAATTCGTAGCCTGACATGCAATGGCCAAGTGGCTAACTTTTCAAGCTTTTTCTTCAGCTTTGCAAGTATCCAGTGAGACTGTTTGCCAACGAATAATCATCCAACCTAAAGGATAACTGAGATGGCGAACTAGTTGAGTGGGTTGGACAATTTCCCTCGGCCATAAAAGAGAATGCGAGTCTTTGGAATGCAAAGGCAGCAACTTGAATTTCTGGAAATTGACATGAAGACCTATAGCCAAACCATATAAGGATAAGGCATGCATCACGGAGGATAGATTGTGCTCAGTATTCGGAGGAGTAAAAAATAAATCATCAGCATAAGGCTGAGCAATCAAAGTGCTACTTCCAGGAATCTCTAATCCATGCAGCATGTCGGTCGCCACCAGATGATCCATGTATTGAAGCATGTGATGCACGCGCGCGCACACACACATAGAAACGCCTAAGTAGATGCCTGAGTTTGCCTATCTAGGATGGTGTGCCATTTTCAAGATTTCCAATTGCATTTCCCTAACTTACGTCAACATGAGCTAAGAGAATATGACTTCAAGTTGGCATAGTGTCGATTCTGTTTTAGTCTTTATGTAAGCATTTATACTTGAAAATTATGGTTTTTGTTCTCTTGAACATGTGTAGATTCCTGGAGGCTGGATAGTAGTTTGTTTTTGAACATAGTGCTGGTACTGAATGTAGTAGCTATCTTCTATCTTGAACATGTCAATGTCTCAATACACAAGTTTTGTAACTATAGGGGATGTGTTTGTTCTTTTATTAGCCAAACATGGCAACTTATTTTCTTGAAATACAGGTTAATCTGGTAAAGTTTGACTTCTTAAAGTCATATGCATAGGTTATTTCCACATGGCTATGGAATGTTAACTTGCTAATTGGTTAAAAATCAGTGGGCCACATGTGGCATAAAGTGCTGTTGCTTATGGTTGTTATCTTGCATCTTCATGTACATGACCCGAAGGTCATGAGTCATTTGTTTTAGCTGCTTGCCTTTGAGATTTGAGAATTCTATTGCTTGCATTTCTTCCCTCTATGAAATTCGAAATTGATGCAGAATGGCAGACTATTTCAATGTCTATACTTTATTTAGCGGACAATAATTAAAGTTTGGCGTTACAGAAGAGCATATAAGCCTGGACGATAACAAATACCTTGGAGATCTTATTGCTGAATTCAAAGCTTCTAAAGAACGAAACAAGGGTGAAGCTTTGCAGTGCAAGCTACTGTTCAAGAAACGGCTCTTTAGAGAGTCTGATGAAGCCATAACTGAACCTATGTTTGTCCAGCTTACTTACGTACAGGTTGTAATAGAAATAATCTCTTTTCCCAAAGGCAGTGTTATCCATGAGGAATGCCAAGTCTCTGCAGTTTTTGCTGTTGAAAGTCAGTCTTCTATTTCCTTGGGTTAAGCAACATGTAAATTCTCCTGTCTACTTCCATCTATTTTTCACTTAAGCTGCATAACCAGCTAATGGTTCATTTCATGGAATGCAGTCACAGTATGACTATCTCCTTGGAAACTACCCCGTTGGGAGAGATGATGCAGCACAGCTGGCCGCTTTGCAAATATTAGCTGAAATTGGTGCTATCAGTAACCCTGAACTGAGCTCGTAAGTTTTAACAATATAAGTGAAAGTGAGCAAGTCTTCCAAGGAATAGCTCTAGTATAAACTTCCAAAATTGTAAGAAATTTTCTGGAATACTTTGCTCATGCAGGGAATGGTCTGCACTATTAGAACGCTACTTGCCAAAGCAGGTGGCTATAACGCGAACTAAAAAGGATTGGGAGCCTGATATACTTTCACGATATCGAGCTATGGTGCGGTTTGACTGTTTTACCTATTCCTTCTGGAAGTTGCTATGGAGAACAACAATAGAGGCATCTTGTTTGTTGTGCAAATCTGTGGAAAGTTTAAAGATAGTAAACAGTTTCATGTTGCCATTTGGCACACAGTTCTATGCTTCAAGCTTCCTCACTTCGCTTCTTCATAAAGAAGCTTTTCTATAGACCATTTAAAGTGATTTATTGTATTTTGTTTTTTTCCTTCAGGTGAAAGGGCCTGGCTTCCGCAGATTTCAAACTTTTGATAAAAGTGTCCATTTACCTTTGCACAAAATGAAAATAAGACACGTGATTGAGGATGCCTTTGTGTTGGACACATCTCCTTCGATTGAATTGCTCTTGTTTGTGCCGAGAAACTACAAGTGGGGCTAGCTGCCAGTCACTCGTGGGACATATAACCCTTTTTGTATACCAATGTCACGAGTCTCTGGTGGTTAGGAAATTAAGTTTGTACATACCCAGTGGCAGGGTAGTGATATGTAAATTAGATTCAAGAATGGAGTTTCCTTATATTGGTTTGTATATATGTAAGGTCTGGATCTACCCAAGAGATTATGGAATCTTTTTGAAGCCCAAATTGCATCTTATGCTTATGTGCTGATGAGATCATTTTCATTTTTGCATTTTAAGGTTCACCCGCAGAAACAGGCCCCAAAACCACTATACACCCGCCCCCCCCCCCCCCCCCCCCCCTGCCCCCTTCCTCGCGGTGTTCCATAATATTTTCAAGTGTCAAACATTATATTCAAGAATCCTAGCTATACATCAATGGAGAGAGATGCTCGGCTAGTGGGAGATATACCCATTGAACGACCAATGTGGTGTCCTTAGTGGCACCTCATGTCATCATGAGAAGTTAAGAAGGTGCCATAATCCAAGAGCCTAAAAATATAATGGCTATGTGACGCGAGTTCATCACATAACCTATTGTTCTGACCCTTTCTCTTCCCAGAGCAATTCCCGCGAGCATGTCTACTCCATGCATATAATATCTTTGGATGCGCTTTTTCTTAGTGATCCTTATGTGGAGGAAGAGGTGGTGATGTGGGCAGAAATTGCAATGTGAAAGATACGATTGGAGTTCTCAAACTTGTGCACTCCACATATCATCTTTTAAAGACTCTCTCTCTCTCTCTCTCTCTCTCTCTCTCTCTCTCACGTCTCTCTTACATTCCACCCTCTCTCTCCACTCCCCCTCACCTCTAACCTTCTCTGCCTGCTGCCCCTCCACTCCTGCTGCTCCTCCCCACCTGCAGCTCCACCCGTCTCCACTCCCCTGGCGCTGCTCTCCTGCCTGCAGCTCCTCCGCCTGCTGCCCTCTCTCCCCCGCTTTTGCCCGTTTTGCCCCTCCTGTTGGCTCCGCCTTGCGTGTTGCTGCATGCCCCCACCTGCTGTTGCTGCTGCCCGCCTGCAGCTCCCCGCAGCTCCGAGGACAAGCGCTCGTCAGGCACCACTCCTCGACTTCAGTGATGATTCCACTCTACTGCCAGACATTGACCTTGAGGAGGCAGGTATGCTTTGAGTTTCGGCTGACAGACGAGGACTGTTCACATCTTATGGGCAGGCCCTATTAGACCTCGGTAGGATGCATGATCTCATTATCTATAATGGTCTTGACAGATGGCCCGCATCAGGTGGCTTCATGTGCTTTCCACATGGGGGAGGCGTCAGTGTTGTGGACTACATCATGGGATCCCCTGCCTTCACATCTCGCATCACTGACTTTACCGTAGCACCTCTCCCTCTAGGGGTTGATCATACCTATCTTTCTACCCCCTGCCGCACAGCACTTTCTACCCCCATCCCATTGAGTTCTTACTCCACCTACCATGATATACGCTTTGATCGCGATCACTCTCCTACTTACTTTGGCCGTTTGTACATACTTCTCGCATACATTGACTTTATACCCCTATTAGAGGATCGTGCTGCCCTAGTCACTCGCTCACAAGAGCAGCTTTGAGCTCCTGCGAGCTTCCCCTCCCCCTCCGTACCTCTACCTCCCCCTAGCCCTCCTTGTCTCGCCCTCTCCCGCCCCTACCCCTCCGCCCTCACCTCCCCTCACCCCCGCTGCCACCGCGCCCTCCCTCGCCACACCCGCCCCACCTCCGCCTCACCCCTGCCCTCCGTCCTCACCCCCCCCTCGCACCTCCGTCTCTCCCCCCCCCCTCACTGCAGCCCCCCCGCCCTCACCCCCGCCTCGCTCCGCCCCCCCTCGCCACGCTCCACCCCCGCCCCCGCTACCGCTCCGCTCACCCCCACCCCGCTACCCCTTCCGCTCCACCCCGCTACCCCTTCGCTCCACCCCGCCCCTCTACCGTTCCGCTCAACCCCCCGCCTCCCATTCCGTGCCCTCACCCTCGCCTTCCGCCCCCACCCCCTCTCGCCTCTCCGCCCTTCCGATCCACCCCCGCCTTCCTCTCCCGCCTTCACCCCCGCCCCCCCCGCCCATTTGCTCCACCCCGCCCCTCCGTCCCACCCTTCCCCCTGCCCCCCGTCCGTCCTCTCGCCCCACTCCGCCTCTCCCCCGCCCCCGCTTCCGCTCCCGCCTCCTCACCTCACCCGTTCCCCGCCTCCACTCCTCCATCCCGTGCCACCTCCGTTCCTGCCACACCCAGGCTCCACCCTCCCGCTTCTACCCCCCCCTTTTTTGGGTGGTAGCCTCTTCCTCATCGGAAGCCTCGCAGTTTGTCTTGGCGGTATGGCGGCTCCCTGCCCGGAACCGGAGGCCCAGACGGTCCCTCCCTCTCCAGATGCCTACCGCGTCATCCTGAGAGAGCAACAATCATCTCGGGTTCAGGAGGTTGCCAATGACTTTGCCCTCACCTCGGTCTATGGCAGAGTCATTGGACATTCCCCCTCCAGATCAGCCATCAGGGAGGACTGGCTCCAGTCCACTCTCATTCTAGAGGACGGCCATATTGAGGAGGTGGCCCTTATGGGAAGGGGCATCTTTTGGCTTAAACTCTCCAATGCGAAAGTTGCGAGCAACCTGATTGCTGGCTCCCCCACGTCAGTGGATGGAAAGATTATCATGATAGTCCCGTGGTACCGTGGATTCAGCGCAGCAAATTTTGATGCTCGGTTCCGTATACCTCGCCATCCAGTGACGCTAGTTTTTCCTGGTCTTGCTGCTGAGCTGCGGCCGATTGTTAGGGACCTGGGTTCCCACTTTGGCTGGGTTATGCACGATACTTTCGCCGATGCGGTGACTACGGCAGGAGCCCCCCGAGTCCGTGTGGCCGTGGCGGATCCTGCGACTCTCCCGGCAGTGATCGAGATCGTGACAGGTGCCGGCAGCATCACCCAGAGCATGGTAGTCACCGGACAGCCAGGACAGTGTCTGAGGTGTCACGGCTTTGGGCACCTGGCGGCTGTTTGCCCACGCTTCGCCAGCTCTTCTCGGCCTCCCCCGCCCCCCCCCTCTCCGTCCCCTCCCCCCCCCTCCGGGCAGCCACGCCAGGAGGAGCAGAGGCAGCCGGAGCCCGGACCAGAGATAGCTGGCGGCTGGACCGAGGTTAGAAGGAAAAGAGGAAAGAACAAGAAGATTTCTGATAAAGGCAAGGAGGCAGAGGTTACCCAGTCTGCAGCTGCACCTCAGAGACCCGATAGGCAGCCGCCCCAGGGCCATGGGAGAGCCCGCCCTCCACAGCCTCAGGTCCCCCTCTCTTCCTCTCCCCAGCCTCTTCCCATTCAGCCCCAGCCCATCCCCCAACTGCACCCCATACCTCCCGACCCGCAGCTGCAGCCCCCTCCTCGTCCTCCTCAGTCTTCTCCCCCTCCTTCTCAGCCCCAGCTCCCGATGCAGCCCCATCCCTCCCTCCTCCCCGCCTCTTTCAGATCTCCCGCAGAGCTAGCTGCACTGACGGTTCCTCAGCCGAGGGCAGCCCCCGCTCCCCCTTCTCCTCCTCCTCCGCCAGCCGCCCCTGAGGAGTCCGAGCTGCCTATTCCCCAGCCTCCTCCCCCTCCCCCTCCCCCTCCGCTGGCAGGACACCCTGAGTCTACACCACCACCGGAGCAGGCTTCTCCGTCCGCTAGCCCCTCAGTGGCAGACTCTGACGGGCTTCAGCTTCAGGAGAGAGAGCTACCCCGTGACTTTTACAGATCTGGCCCCTGGGACTACTTGGATGTGGCTGACCTCGGGACCTTCCCTGCTTACCTCGACATCAGTATCTTCCTGCTCCGCAAAGGGGCGGATGGGAAGATAGCCGCCTTGGCCCCTAGGGATGGCCCTAGCTTTGCTTTCACGTTCCTTAGCGACGGCACCGAGACTTGGACAGACGACTCGGTTTGGGAGGCTCTCAGGGAGCAGACGCATGCTCAGGTTTGCTCCTGGATAGGCCCGTCCGGTGGGCAGCTTCTCGAGACTCAGTGGTCCGAGGGTGACGTGCGCCTGCGGTGGCGTTGCATCGCCAAACGCTTCAGACTGATTGTGATCCTCAGGCCCCCCCTGTCTTGGATGTCAGAGCCTGGACTCCTCAGAAACTCTGTGCCTTCTATGGGATGTCCACCTCAGAGATCTCGAGCTGGCTCGAGAAAGCTTTCGTTCATGGTACCAAAGGCCTCTCGCCTTTGCTGAAGGTGTTGAAGGACGGGCAGGACGACCCCGCTTCCCCCTCCAAACCTTCCCATAAGCACCATCGCCTCCACTCCGAAATGTCAGCTTCTTCTTCGACTTCGACCGCGAGCAGACAGTTGTTCGCAGCCTCCCAGTCCTCACCATGAGCCTACACCTCGTATCCTGGAATGTGAACGGGTTTCACTCTTCTGGCACCCGTGGTCCTAGGAAGCTCATTTTGAGACAAGAACTTCAGCCAGCAGTGATTGGTCGTTTGGATGTACTTCTGCTCCAGGAGCACAAGCTTTCGGCGGCTCACTCCCGTAGATGCGGAAAGATTCTCCCTGGTCGCTCTCACACTTATTGGGAGCCCTCGATCGGCGCACTGGGGAGGAGTGGTGGTGTCTGTACTTCCGTGGGAGAGCAGCTAGCCCAGGGAGTTTTCGGTCATGGCACGTTGATACCAGGTCGTGCCCTTTGGGTAGGCCTGGAACTGGAGGGCTCCAGAGTTGAATCCTCAACATTTATGCTCCCACAGATCTCCGTTGTAGAGCCACCTTCTGGAGGACACTTACAGGGATTCTCCCAGACATGGATTCCTGGATTGTTGGAGGTGACTTCAACAATCTGGAGACCTTGGAGGACCAGCAGGGCAGAGGACCGGAGTTTACAGGTATGTCTCAGGCAGAGCAGTCCGCTTGGGACTCCTTTATCTTTGCGACAGGAGGAAGGGACTGCTGGCGAGACCCGTCCTTTCGGCGTTGGCACGGGAGCTTGGATTTCTCGTGGGGCTTCCGCAGGGAAGGAGGCAGACTCCTGGAGAGGCTGGATGGATTTTATGTTAGTGACTGGGCCATCAGCAGAGGCGGTCAGGCCGGTATAGTTCCAGGGACGACACTTTCCGACCATGCGCCTGTGCTCCTATCATTAGATTCGGCAGCTCAGGCCCTCCCCCCTCGCTCATGCCGGATTCCCGACTCCATTTTCTCGAGGGAGGACGTGCGCAGCAGTATTTGCAGTCTTTGGGATAGAGATTGGGGCGAGTGCGCGGATCTGGTTGATTCGGTGGCGCAGGCTTTGCAAGAGTCCAGCCAGATCTGCCAGCTCGCAGCCCTACAGGTTCGACAGGAGTGGTGGGGTAGAGAGACAGCTCTTCGGAGGGACCTCGCCTCCATTCAGCGACTCCAGCAGGCATCCCTGGGCTCCGGAGGAGCTTCGGATCTAGGCCCTTCGAGCCAGAGCCCTTCTTGAGGAGACACTCCAGCGTCGCTCAGAGTTTTCCTATCACGCCTCTCTCTCCTTCTGGGCTTGGAAGGGTGACCGGATGTGCAGGGAGTTCTTCAGGACGCATGGCCAGAGTGCTGCAGGTGATCAGCTTCGGAGTCTCAGGACAGCGGAGGGACACATCGTTACGGATCCGGGAGAGGTCTTGGGGTTGGCCACCGACTTCTACAGGACCCTTTTCCAGCAGGAGCCGCTTACTCCTCGTACTCGTCGTGCCCGTGAGGAGGTGTGGAGGCACACTCCTTCCTTGGTCCAGCCTAGCATGCAGGCGACGTTGTTGGCACCGTTTACCACGGATGAGATGCTGGAGGCCTTGATGGCCATCGATGGACAGAAGTGCCCAGGTGAGGATGGGCTATCCCGGGCTTTCTTCACCTCCTTCTGGGACCAGATACATCAGCCCCTCCTAGCAGCTCTTCAGAGGATTTTCAGCAGCGGTTATATGCCAGAGAGCCTCTCCTCGGGATTGATTTACCTCATCCCGAAGGGAGGAGATAGACAGGAGATCCGTCAGTGGCGCCCGATCACTCTCCTTACCACTGCCTACAAAATCCTCGCCAAGATGATCAGCGCCAAAGTTCGGCCTCTACTTCCAGACCTCATTCATGACACTCAGACAGGCTTTGTCCAGGATCGCAGTATCCTGGATAATGTCTTCACCTTTTCAGAGGCGGCGGAGTGGGCTCAGCACAACGGATCACACCTTGCCATCCTACTTCTCGACTTTGAGAAGGCCTACGATCGAGTGGACTGGTCCTTTCTGGAGGGGACTCTGGAGCGGCTAGGTTTCCCAGCAGGTTGGATTCAGGGTATTTCAGCTTTGTACAGGACAGCTTCTAGCAGAGTCATCATTGGAGGCAGGATGGGTGAGCGTTTTAGCTTGGAGAGATCAGTGCGTCAGGGCTGCCCCCTTGCTCCTTACCTGTTTCTTTTCTTCACCGAGGCTATGACTTACTACCTTCGGGCGAGGTCTACATGGATCAGGGGTGTTCGCCTTCCCCTCCGGGAGGACACGGAGCTCTTGGACTCGGAGTACGCGGATGACACAGCCCTGTTTGTCCAGGACGATGAGTTGATGCTGGAGAGGGTGAGGATGGCCCTGGAGGTCTTCTGTTTGGCTGCTGGTGCGAAAATCAACTGGAACAAATCAGTTGGTTTTCTCACAGACCCCGGGGCGCGTTCTCAGTGGGGGAGGTTTTTGGGTTTCAGGTGGATCCCACGGGGACAGACAGCTAGATACCTGGGTTTTCAGGTCGGCCTGGACATCACGCCAGCTCAGCAGTTTCTCCCGGTGCTAGATTCCATCCGGGCTTTCTGGAGCACTGCTAAGCTTTCCCTTGCAGGTCGTGCCTTGGTAGTCAACCAAGTCCTCCTTGCCATGGCTTGGTATGTGGCTTCTTGTTGGTGTTTCTCGAGATCCAGCGTGGCACAGCTTAGGAGGCTGGTTCGAAACTTCCTTTGGTCCGGGGAGGATGGCCTCAGAGATACCAGAGCCAGGGTTGCTTGGCAGACAGTCATTCTTCCGCAGGCTGAGGGAGGCCTGGGGGTCATCGATCCAGAGCTTCAGAGTCAGGCCTTGTTAGGCAAGTTAGTCATGCGCGGTTTGACCCCGGGGGGGCAGACGTGGAAGATGTTACTTCAGCAGGGGGTCGGTTCCTGTGTCCCGCGCCGAGGTGTACACCAGACCTTCCCCAAAAGGCCTACGACCCGAACCCTCTGCCATGGGAGTAGGGGGTCGATGAGCGCATCCTCCCTCCTGAGTCGTCCATCCCCCATAACCGTGAAGAAGGAAATAGAGGAGTCGTCCATCCGTCAGTGGGATGCCACGGGGGGTGAACTGTCCCAGCCAACGGTCGTCACCAGGCATGGGGATCTGAGGCTCAGGTGGAACCAACCAATCAGCTGGGATCGCGCCGTCGATTTTCGAGCGTCTCGCTTGGGCTCCACGGGCACCTCCAGCTGCGTCTGCGAGATCAGCCGTCTCCAAATGTCTGTACGTGTCCCTCCAAACTCGAAGGGACCGGGCTGGCCCCCTCATCCAGCCATCCCACCTGATATGTGATCTCTCCCCCAACTGAAGGCCCTCGGCATCTCTGACCTGATCATTCCAGATAAGCGGCTGGCGATCAATCTCTCTGGGAGGGGAGGGCCTTGTCAGAGCTTGATTGGGACCCAGGAGAGTGGAGTTGGCCAGAGATTGTGACACAGGACAGGGGCCGACCTCCTTCTTTGCCTACAGCACGACTTTGGGCAGACAAGTTCTTGGGAGGATGCAGAGCCGCCCCCCCACCTAGTGGCCCAGCTGGTATACACAGGGTATTTCCAGATTCTTTTTGCAGGCCTTCTGGAAGGCCTTGTGGGAGAGCTGGCGGCCGCGGAAGATCTCCTACTTCCTGTGGCTTCTTGCCCACAAAGATCTTTCGGTGGGGAGCTGGTTGCGACAGATAGGCCAGGACGGACGCTGTCAGATCTGCCATGAGGTTGAGGAGTCACCAAAACACTGCCTGTGGAGCTGCACTCGCGCCCAGGAAGTGTGGAGGTGGACTTTCGGGATTCTCACTCGCGCAGCACCGGAGCTAGGTGTGATCACTTGGGGCGCGTTCTGTTGGTGCAGCACCACACCTGGTCTACATCACTTATTCGAGGCATGCCAGCAGGACCCCACTTTCCTTATCACACAGGGAACGTGGGGGCCGCTCGAGGGTATCCCGCCGCACCTAGCAGAGATTGATACAGGCGTTCAGGAGAGGCAGCCAGTCTGGGAGATTATTAGCAGCATCGCAGGGTGGCACATTTGGACCGCGCGTTGCGCGCAGATCCTCGGTGGCACCTCCTTATCGACTGGCCAGATCATGACTGATATTTGGAGCGAGATTATTCATACCCTCAGAGGCCAGTGGGACCAGATTCAGGGAGATTCCCGGTCCGGTTGGGAGAAGCGGAGACGCTTCCTCCGGGCTTGGGACACACAGGGCCTCTTCTTCGAGCAGACTTTGAGCAGACTTCGCAGGGCCTTCGGTGGCGCTACTCACCACCTCGATGGCTGTTCATTCACACTCGCCTTATCCCGCCGTGAGAGAGTGATTTATTTTGTTACCTTTTAGGGCTGTGTCCGATTTGTGAACGCAGCCCGTCAGCTACAAGCTGACCTTTTGTATCTTGTTTTCAAAGTAATATAATTAGCACTGTTTTTTCGGAAAAAAAAAAGTCACTCGCTCACTACATGAGGCTGCTCTTCACGCCTTGCCCCACAACACCCGCTCCACCCGCCCACCTCCACCTGGGACCATACCTTGTAATAGTTGATACGATGATGAGTGTAAGGCTTTATGCCGTCAGCTCAGATTCGAAACAAAAAACATCCTTTCGAGCGAACCAAAGACGCTATGCAAGTATTGTCGACTGATACGTAGGAAGAAACTTGACTTTATGCGTTGGAACGAGAAGGAGCTACTTAACATTCTGTTCAGTAACAACTCTAAGGACTTTTGGCGGAGATTTCTAGAGGGACGGTCCCCCTTACCACTCACTGACACTCAGGTGTGGTCTGATTATGTAAGCATGCTCTATGATATCACAAATCAGCTAGCCCCTAACCTATCACATATGCCACGCCCCACATCCTGCACCCTCTTCACTAGGGGGGGGCTAAAGGATGCCGTAAATGAAACTTCATAATGGCTGAGCGAAGGATCATGAGGGACTATGCGTTGAGTTCATTGCGTATGGGATTAACCTCCTAGCCCCGATCTTAGCCAAGCTAGTTTGCTTGGGGTTTCCACGCACCTGGATCATTAAAACTATCTTACCCATTCACAAGGCAGGGGATCCTATGAGCCCGGAGAACTAGAGGACCATTATGATTGGACATGTCATGTCCAAGATTTATGCATCAATACTTGATTCTGAGGTCAGCAGATTTGCGGAGTGTCGAGGACTTAGAGGAGCGGGACTTGCCAGTTTCATGCGGGATCATGGGACCATGGACCACATTCTCGTGCTGAGATGTATCATCGAGGAGGCGAGGGCATGGAACCAGAGGGTTTACTGTTGCTTTGTGGATTTTTGCAAGGCATTTGACACCGTTCTGAGAGCCCGCCTCATACGACGCCTACATGATTTGGGTTACGACCAGGAGATCATTTGGGCTGTCATGGCACTTTATGAGCGGATTTCAGGCAGAGTCCGGACAGGATCTGGATGGACAGATGAGTTATGAGCACTATCGGGGTCAAACAAGGGTGTCCATTATCACCTAGCTTGTTTGGCCTCTACTTTGACGAGCTCGAGAGAGTGATGCAATCACAAGGGGGGGTAGGTTGTTCTCTCGCGGGCATGCTGATCCGGATATTGCTTTATGCAGATGATGTGGTTCTCTTGTCTTCCTCAGTAGAGGGACTCTGGAGACAGTCCTTTTGTGAGTCTCATGATTTGAAGGTCAACTTGGGTAAAACCAAGGTTATGATCTTCAATACATCCCGAGTTGTCATGCGCGATGAGCATTTCACATTTGAGGGGTTCCCTGTTGAGGTAGTTTGATCATACAATTATCTGGGGGTCGTCTTTTCCGAGCCCACCTTCACCATGAGACCCGCGATGCAGGCGCGTGTGAGCAGAGGATATGCTTCATTGGCTAGAGTTGAGAGACAGTGCTTCCGCTCTCATTTTTAGGATCCACGGACCAAAGGGTTGCTTTTTGACTCCTTGGTCCGCCCTGCAGGGATGTATGGCAGCCCATGTTGGGGGCCAGATTTATCGGATACAGAGTGGGCCAGGGTGGAGCGGCTACAGGTTCTCATGTTATCACGGATGATCCATGGTAAGCCATCCGTCCCTCACTAGATCATTCGGGCAGAGTTTGGGTCACCCCCATTACAGCTACATGCTGCATTTCAGGTCCTTACATATCTGTATCGAGTCAGGGAGTATGGGGATAACACATACGAGCGTAGGAGGATACCATGGCTAGCACTGTCCTCTTCTATGGCACTTGCAGTAGGGGGAGATAAGAGGTGTTGGTATGCACGCACAGAGAGATGGTTTGCAGGACTAGGGCTCCACATGGACAGACTACCCCCTTTCCAGTACATCATGGATGCTCCTTTCTCTCCCCTCCTATCACATGAGGTCAACTAGGTTATCCGTGAGAATCTACTACAGCTACACACATTCCGGACTTGGTTGGGCCCGAGTGATCTTCCAGTGAAGCTGGGCTTCTACTCTCTCTCTCTCTCCCCCCCGCGCCCCCCTCTGTTGTGTCGCCCTTCCTTCCCTTCTCTACTCCTGGCTAAGCTGAGCTTCATGGCTCAGCCAGGGGGTTAGCAACACCTCTGAGCAGCCACAGTCCCACCGTTTCGCTTGTATGCACTACCCTAGCTGCCGCGAGAGTTCAAAAAAATTGAGAGTTTGGAGTTCATTTGTGCTCCGCTGCCATACCTCAAATCTTAGCAGTTCACCCTAGCTGCCGGCTTCGTTAGTTTGTCATGCCTCCGCTAGAGCTCTAAACTTAGAAGCTCAGTTCGTTCAGCTCAAACTAGAAGCTCAGGCCTGTTGCAGCTCGCCATTACAGCAGAACTGCTGTCGCCATAGCTTGAAGCTGAGAAACTCATCTCGTTTAACTCAAGCTCGAAGCTCAGAAGCCTGCTGCAGCTCGAGACATTGCAGTAGAACTCATCCCCAATCCACATAATAGGTCACCATTGCAATAGAATTCATCCCTAACCCACAGAACAGGTCACATTTCGTAGTTTGACCCCAGCAGGTCAACCTGCATTTTAAGCAGTTTTCAGCTTTTCTAAAGGACACAGCTCTGGCATTCAATTATGGCTGGCAGGAAGTCTTTTACTGAAGTGGCCCCTTGCCTTGCACTAGAATGAACACATAGGTCCTAAGATTGCAACAGCGAATTGGGGATCTTAAAGAAGAAAACCAGTAGCTGGAAACACATATGGCAGAGCTCCAAAAGCGGTTGTTTTCCTTAGAGACTCAAATCAACAAGCAACTCAGCTCTGATTCAAATACGCGAGTGACCTCCCGCATTGTCACCTCTAGGCATTGAAAATCAGAGTGGGGGATTACCTATGGATTTGTATCAAGCAGAAGCGACATTGGATGAAAGCTATGAATATATAAAGACAAAACCACCAAGCTTTGTTTGGCTAGAGGGCGACCTCATTTAGAATTCATTTACATGGTATTGATGTGGAACATCCTTTGAGGTAGTAGCTCGAAGTGGACAGTTCCTTGCAAAGTGACCACACTGCTTGCAATGATAGTAGGCATCTAGGAAAGTCCCGAAGCTAACAACAATGACCATTTCCCAGCCCTTCGGGGTTGGAAGTTCAAGTTGCATTGGTGGTTCCTTCCACCTGCCCTACAGATGCGGTGGGGGAAGCTCTCTTTGCTTGGACCAACAAGAGATATAATATACGACCCAATGTTCCTGTAATTGCTCAAGCAATATATCACTGATGTTGGGGAAGTGAACCCCTACAGGGCATCCACGGAGCAACACCTCGTCTGCAGAAAAGGTTGCACTCCATGGAAGTGAATAACCCAGTTCCCTCGAAAACCAACGGAACAAGAGAGAAGCCAATCTTGCTCAGCGGAGGTGGCAACCAAGGCCTAGAAAAACCTCGTCCAATGAGCACAAGTTGCACTTCCCTTGAAAAGAATTGGTGAACCATCGTACAAACTCCTCTTCAGAAGTAATTTTGCCCATGAATAATAGGAAAAAGGCACAGACGTGTAAACATTGAATTCCTTGCATAGGCGTTTTGGAGGTATATTAACCTTTGCTTTATGAACTCTAGGCAAAGTGGAGGCTAGTCCAATTGCTACCCACTTCATGGCGTTGATCTCTCGAAGGTCTCTCTGAAGACACATGAACGATATTTCATCGTGCCTTCGTCACAATCCATATGGCAAGCTTTATCTACATGAGTCTTGAACCAATGAAACTTCCATTAGATCTTGACGTAGGGATTTGGATATTAGGAGCATTGCCGTAATTATCTGCAACAGCAAAAAGGGAGTGGCGACACTCGGGAGGCATGCGCATAGGTCAAGTGCCATGACAGCCCAAATGATCTCCTGGTGTCGGAGGAGGCGGGCTCTCGAAACCGTATCAAATGCTTTGTGGAAATCCACAAAGCAACAGTAAACCCTCTACTTCTGTGCCCTCGCCTCCTTGATGATAGACCTGAGCGTGAGAATGTGATCCAAGGTTCCATGATCATGTCGGAATCTAGCCTGTCCTGCTGCTCTAAGTCCTTGACACTCTGCAAATCAACTGACCTGAGAATCAAGCACTTGTCCAATCATAATGGTCCTGTAATTCTCTGGGCTCATGGGATCCCCTACCTTGTGGATGGGTGAAATAGTGTTAATGGTCCAGGTGTGTGGAACCCAAACAAACAGGCTTTGCTAAGATCGAGGCTACGAGGTTAATCCCATATGCAATGGACTCCGTACATAGCCCCTCATGGTCCTTCGCTCGGCCATTATGACGTTTCATTATGGCATCCTTCACTCCTCCGTAAGTGAAGAGGGTGCAGGATGTGGGGTGTGGCACATGTGAGAGATCAGGAACTAGCTGATTTGGGAGTTATACTAGAATTGAGTGTTAGTGAGTGATGAGGGGGACCGTCCCTCTAGAAATCTCCGCCAAAAGTCCTTAGAGTTGTTACTAAACAAAATGTTCAGTAGTTCCTCCTCGTTCCGACGAACAAAATCTAGTTTCTTTCTACGTACCAGTTGGACGATATTTGCGTAGCATCTTTATAAAGAGCTGCAAATGGAGATGTCTCAGCCTCATCTCAAATATCTCTAGCAAAGTGGGAGGTCTCAGGAGGGAAGTAGCATACTGCAACAAATAGATCTCGGCTGTCCATGTGTCGGATCCGGATCCAAAGAAACTTGGAATGTGCATCTCTGTGCTCTACTTAGATGGTCCCCAAAAGGGTGGATCTTTAAAGAACTGTTGCTCCTCCTAACCCTCGTACTTCCCCCTGTGTCCCTCGCCTCATCTCTGTAAGCAGACTCCCATGTGTAGCCGATGACTACTGGTAGTGGGCGCTCTGGACTCTGATGTGTTTCTGTGTAAAAGACTATATCTGCGACCTGTATAGGATTCCGAGAAGTTCCCTGGTTGTGACCATAATATACCATTACAATTCCAAATGATGCAGGATAAGGTCTCGGAGATTTGAGTGGGGGTTGATGCCCGGCGGGGTCCTGTAAGAAGTCGTCCATCTCGTACCACTGCCCACTTCCCATCCTTGCGGGCCTGATTTCGCCTGCTGCAACAATCCATGGAGATCGCTGGTTGATCTCGTAGGACTGACTTGTGCCGTAAAGCCGAAAGTAATGCCTGAGCGTCATGGAACCGTATGATTAGGGGTTGCTCTTGGTTGGGGTCCCTCCTCACCGGCCACGCCCTCTCGATCCTGTGCTCAGCTACACCCAGAGTAGTGGCCATGAAGGTTGTCAACCTGTCGCATCTATCATCGGTGTAGCCTCAGTGCATGGGATCCCACGGAATTTGATGTTGAGAGCCTTACTGGCTCTCTGTTGCTGCTCCATGAGGGTAGCGGAAACGGTTGCCTTGCAGGTTTGTGTTTGGCTACGTCGACCCATCTAGAAGTCTCCTCAATTACAGATTGCATGCTTGCAATCTGTGCCTCAACAACTGGAGTGCTCCCTGGGACTGTGCGTATGGCTGTGACCTCCTGTCGGAGTTGTGAGATATCCTGTTTGAGTCCCTGAATGAGATCAGCCTGCTTCCGAATGGTGCGAGTCTGCTCCCGTATGACGCGGCCCTGCTCCTCAGTGAAGCTGAATTCCTCCTATGCGAAGTGTGTCAGCTCCATCTCGCGCTCACGGATACTGTGTACCTCCATAAGCAAGGTCTTCTAGGCCTCTGTTGGTTGAGCTGTCCGTGTCCTAGTTGAAACTGGAAGGGCTGTTGCACAAAAGTATGAGGATGAGGCCGAAAAGTGGGTGGTGACTGGGTGAGCTGGTAAGATATGGAGATGATAGTGGCATGGATGAGGCGATCCCAACGGGGTGTGGGAGCGCAGGCTGACTGAGAGGGAGAGGGGAGAGAAAGGTTGAGGCGTAATACAGAGCAGTGTGTGACACCTCCGAAGTAGGCGTCATAAGCGGTGAGAGAGTTGTAATGGGAGAGGAAAGGAGGGGTGAAATTTTTGACAACCCCTCTATCCCGGGGAGAGGGAAGAGGCTGATGTCATGGGTATGTCGCCGAGCAGTAACTGTAGCTGGGGATGTAGAGGCTGTAGTTGAAACTGAGGCTGAAGCTGAAGATGAGGATGTAGCGGGGGCTGAAACTGAAGTTGAAGGGATGAAACCCGCAATGAGCGCTGACCTCGGTCAACCTGTGTGGTTCATTGTGGTCTCCTTGCAGTAGCTCCCAGTGAAGCTCAACTTCTACAGGACTCATTGCCTACATATCTCAAAAGAGGGGTCTATTGACCCACCAGGATATAGGCGGATTCATCTACTCCATTCAATGAGAGATCTTTATTAGGCAGTTTCGGGTCTCTTCACATAGACTCCGTATTGAGATTGGCCAGGCAAAGGGTTTACCCAGGGAGAGACGCATATGCACCTTATGTGGCCTACAGGAGATTGAGCCTAAGGAGCATTTCATTTTCAGATGCCCAATTACTATGATATTTGGTGGCACTTCTATTGTCTATTTAGAGATAGCTCCGGGTTGTCCCGCTTCCTCTCTTTTCCAGATCAAAAAATGCTTGGCCATGTTCATTCACGAGGCAGTCAGGCATCGTGAGCGCCTACTTCGATCGCAGAGACACGAGCAATAAACATCTCTGCCGTCTCTACCTCGCCCTCTCGCAGCCCCCGCAGCTCCCCCTCATGCAGCCCCTCCACCTCTCCGCCCGGCTGCCTCCATTGCTCCGCCGCCTTCAGCTCCTCCGGTTGCCACCCTCCGCCTGCATCCCCTCCTGCCCTGCCTTTCTCCGCCCTGCTCGCTTGGCTCCTGCCCCACCTTGCTCTGCCCTACGCCACCCCACCTTGCTCCGCCTTGCTCTGTTGCTCCTGCCTCTGCCGCCCCCTACTGCCCTTGCTACAGCTGGTCGCCGCCCCTCCCGCCTGGTTGCCTCCTCCCCGCTAGATGGCATCCACCCCCTGTGCCTCTAGCCTCCCCCCCCCCCGGGCGCAACTAGCCTCCGTCCCGCGCAACTAACCTACCCGCCCCCCCGCGCAGCAACTAACCTATCCCCGCACCCCCTCGTCCTCTACATCGAACCACCCCCCCGCCACCTCTTCATCGAATCCCCATCCCCCTCCCCGCATAGGCCCAGGGTCCAGCCCTGAGTGTGCCTCTTGTAGGGGGGCCTCGTGCTCCCGCTTCCACTCCTACACTAGGACCTGTACAAGGACATAGAAGTCAGTCCAAGAAATGGGAAAAGGCGATAAAGAGACAAACAAAACCAAGAAAGGCGACAAAAAAAAACAGCAAACACAACTGAAACTTGAGATGTGAACACGCGCAACCGAAGCGGACTTTGGGTTGACAGCAAAGCAAAGGCGGGATCCACATGAGCCTCAACTTCAGCCTCAGTCTCTGCTTCTACTTCTCCTTCAGCCCCTGTATCAGCTATGAGATCTTGACAGCGCTGATTGCCATGGCTAGCCGTGAGTCCTAATTTCATCTATGACACTAGAGGAGAGGAAGATCAGAGGAGCTGGTATGCTCAGACTCGCAGATGGTTTGTAGGCTTGGGATTACACATGGCCGACTGTCACCGTTTCAATATAGCTTGGAGGCTCCATCCATTCAGAGGTGAACCAGTTCGCAGAGAAGATCTATTGCAGCACCACACATCTAGGGCTTGATTAGCACCGACTAAGATTTCGGTTAAATTCAGCTTCTACAGAGATCACTCCTTATGGATCTCAGAGGCGTTTATTGAATTTCCGGGCTACACCTAGATTCATCTCCCACATGCATTGAGGATTTCGATTGGACAATTTTGGGTATCTTCACATAGGCTATGAGTTGAGACAGGGTGGGAAGAGGGCATCCCATGTGAGAGATGGATCTGCACTCTCTGTGATATGCAGGAGATCAAGACAGAGGATCATTTTGCATTCACATGTCTTGTGTACTATGAGATTGGTGGACAACATCACTGTCTTTTATGTAGTGGTTCTGGCCCACTAAGAGAGTTTTTGGCACATCCTAATTAGAGACCCGTGGCGGCTTTCCTTCTTGAGACCGAGAGGCATAGAGATCAGTTCATACAAGCTCAGAGGAGAGCACAGGAGGTACCGTCAGAGCCTAGTCAGAGGATGATTATTGACTTTTTCTCCGGTGACCTGAGCCAGGGGAAGCATGTGACTATTTACATAGCAGAGAGCTAGATTGCACGACCCGACAGATTCTATATTGAGTGGACACTCACACCTCCCTACTCTTTAACATGGGGAAACAGACCATGGGAGTGACAGTGGCACTTGTTAGACGACAAGCTTCCTATAGTAGCAAGCTACACAGGAGGAGGGAGGGACTCGGACAACAGTCTAGATTGCAGCGATCCATCAATGATTTTCTTCCCCGAGGTCACCAGCCCTCACCAGATCCAGAGCCACTGTCAAACGAGATCATCTTGTCTATACTCAGCTGACCAGTGGAGCTAGTCCCATACCAACATACGTAGGTCCAGTCAGTTGGATGGACAGCTGATTGGGCGGTTGACATCCAGTGGCATCCCAATGGTTTCCCTTTACAATTTAGTTTCTCTATCTCATAGAGACATTGCGATGTATTTATTTATTGTCTTGTTTAGGCAACAGCCGTTGGGTATTGCTGCTTGTGTTTCGTGGCTACATTGTATCTGTTTTTTTTTCCAGTCTCATAGACCCTTCGTCTTTTGTAGACGTTAATCAGATTTCTTTCTTTCTTTCTTTCTGCCTTTGTCATTTCCCATTTCTATTTGTCTTTTGCAATCATATAGTAGTTGGATACTCTACCTTTGCAAAGTTTTAAATTTATCAGAGTGTGTCTAAGGTATATGGATGTTCATTTTGAAATAATAGGCACATTTGTCCAAAGATGATGCAAGGCAGCAGCTTTTGCGAATCTTGCGTTCCCTTCCATTTGGGAATTCTGTGTTCTTTAATGTTCGGAAAATTGAAGATCCAATCGGTCTCTTGCCGGGGCGTATCATCCTGGGCATAAATAAGCGTGGGGTATGTATGTGCTTGTAACATTGAGATTTATATAAGCGTAGCTTCACTTCAGGGCTTCCTTTAGTCTCAAATAGATTTAATGGAATCTTGACCTTGATTGGGAATTTCAGGTGCATTTCTTTCGTCCAGTTCCAAAGGAGTATTTACATTCAGCTGAGCTCAGAGATATCATGCAATTTGGGAGCAGTAATACAGCCGTCTTCTTTAAGATGCGTGTGGCAGGTGTATTGCATGTGTTCCAGTTTGAAACGAAACAGGTCAAGCTTGAAACCTTTCCATTAGTTATTGTCCTATGAGACTTGCTTCATCTTTATTCTTCATTTTTTTACTCAAGCAGTCAGCGTCTTTAAATTGCAGGGGGAAGACATTTGTGTAGCTCTTCAAACACACATAAATGATGTGATGCTGCGTCGTTATTCAAGAACCCGTGCAGGAGCAAACATTACTGCATCAAACAGCGCGGACGCTTCTGCCTCAAGTGCCAAGCCACCTGGAATGGAGGTTTATGAGAAGCATGTACAAGAGATGTCAAAGCTTTTAGAAGAATCTCAGAAGAAGATAGACCAGGTGAAGCAAAGGTGACTTGAACTAGCATCAAAGTGTGATTCAGAAATTTGTGTTATGTATTATGATTATTGCAAGGTTTGTGTCATGCTAGATAGCTTGTGCTGCGTGCATGCCACTCAGTACATTTTTGTGGTTTCTGTTGTCACTGGGCTTTGTTCCTACTATATTTTCTACATTCCTCTATTAAGAAATGCTTTGCTTTCTTTGTATAGCTTGCAGAGGAGTTGCGTGGAAAAGAGAAGAAAGAAAGGGAGGTGCGGGAAGAACTGGAAGGGCTCAAGGACACTCTTTGTGCTGAAAAAACAATAGTCACTGAGCTCACAGAAGAGCGGGAAAGACTACGCAAGTTGTTGGAAGAAAAAGAGTCTGCCCTTCTGGTAGGGCTCTGCTATGCAAATGGGTGATCACATCAATTTATGTGAGATTCTGTTTGAAAGTCGGAATTTAAATAACTGTTCTAAAAACACAGGTTGCACAGACCACAGCCATTGATGCTGACAATAGCTCTTCAAAGAAGCCTGGAGCTGCACGTGGGCCTCTTTCAAGTAGGCGAGACCGGGACCTTCCACCTGCAGAAAAGGACAAATCTTCACAGATCCGCAACCTTGAGGCACAGGTTGAGCCTTATAGCATAACACCTTTGCTCTATTAGACATTTAATCAAAAGGGTAGGCGAGGCTTAATTGGGCCTACTTCCATCCATTACGCTTTGGGTTCTTTTGTCATCGTCTCTTTTGCCTTGCTATTTCAAAGTTTCGATAAACACACAAATATAGTACATATTCAGATCATGTCCCACATTAGAGCTCAAGGCTGTTGAAACAAGAAAAACTTTGCGGGAAGGACTATTAACTCTGCAAAACGTTTAGGTCCTTGAACAATCATCTTCTATTTGCTGTTTTTCTACTTTCATGAAGACCATTACTAAATGGTGTTTTTATAACAGGGACATCTAACTACAATAGGATGGTTTTTCAGGTTAATGCACTACGCATTGATTTAAAATCACGGACTGATGAGCTTCGAACATTGGAGGAGAGTGCCAAAAAGCTAGCAAGTGAAAAGCAGCTACTTGAACAGAAAGTTAATCGTCTAGAGAAGAATAAAAGCGATGAAGTAAGCCAATTTGATTTGTAAAATTTTGATAGTTGAATGGATAAAGAGTGATAAAAATCCTGAAACTGTGTTTCTTGTGTATGGCATCCCTCTCATTGGTTTGATTTTGCATTTGGAATCCAAGAGAGGAAATTAAGCAGCCTAGTGTACATGACATTAGTCTTTGAACATTCACAGATTGAAAGAAGGTTTGAATTTTGATTCACAGTATATCTTTGCTCTTTAAAGAGATAGTAAGTCTATGAATCACTTAGGTTGCATGTTGAACATGGTTATGTGAGTTGCAGGCACCAAGCTCATCAGCAATTGGGGTACCGTCCCATATTGAGACAAATCTGAAATAAGTATGCAACAAAGTGATGCTTGTGGGCATTGAAGGATTTTTCCCTTTATGAAGTAATTTGAGACAAATCTGAAATAAGTATGAAACATAGTTATGCTTGTGGCATTAAAGGATTTTCCCCTTTATGAACTAATTTAGCTTAGTCACCATAAAACATCTTCCTAGCATCTTGGAACATGATTCCAAGATGTTCCCAGTGAGCGTTTGCCTAAACTCAAGGCCTTTTAAAACTGGTTTCTTTATTGTAGACTTCTTGGGGCAGTAAGTCCAAGGATTGACTAAGAAATAGCTTCCCTAAATCTCACTGTGATACAGAGTCTTTAGGCATTTGAAAAGGGTGCTGCTGCATTTCTACTACTGGCTGCTTAATGTCAAACACTTCTCTTCTCATGGAATTCCCTCAATGCACCATCTTCTGTAACATCTCAAAAGGTGTGGACATGATCTGGGCAAGGTAGGGCTATACATTCCAAATAAATCGCTGCTTGCAGTAGCATTTAGATTTCTTGCTTGGTCTGCTTATTCTCTAGAAGTTGTTTGCTAGACATGGTCCTATTGCATCTCTACCCCACCATGGGTTTCACATGATTTGAAACTCACAGTGGCTGAAGTTCTTGCTTGGGCCTTTCTCTCATTTCTGTACAGGTGTCCATACCGCATCTCTTCAGGCCTCATGGACTCAGAGCATAGTCCGCTGACCTCCTGTAGCAAAACTTTAGTGCATTGCTGGTCAATTACAACCCCATATCATGTCCAAGTACCAACGTTTGAATAGCCATTAGTATCGACCTCGAATCTTGTAGTATCTAGGGCATCTCATCACCATATGCTCCATCATCTCTACCTCATGCATGTCAAAATGGTACATAGCCTCGGGCTCGATGATGGGCTGTGATGCTGGCCACCATCTCCCTACCCCATGCATGTCAAAATGGTACATAGTCTCGGGTTCGGTGATGGGCTGTGACGCTGGCCATCGTCTTTCAGACGCCATCCTCTAGAGAGAAGTCAGGTCTCTGGCGAGAGGGAGGGACCGAATGCTTAATATCCAATTGAGTGACACTCAGACCGTCTATCTTGTAGGCTGGAGAGACCATCTCGATGGGGAAATCATGTCATCCCTTTGGCAACCAATTTACCATGTCCCAGGTGATGTTCTATGCGATGTGTCACAGCTTGGTCACCGTCCTAAGGGAGCACTCCTAATCCTCTTAGCCCTTGGATAACTTCATAGATTGTGAGCTATCGTCTCAAGATCCCTGGCGTCACAACAACATTGATAGACTTCATTTATCCTCATTTGCTCCAACTAGGTCCCTATGGCAACCCTCCATGAGATAGAGCTAGCAGTAGGAGATCTCCCTTAGGTGGAAGCTAGCCAGAGGCGGGCCTAGGTCCTGCTATGGACCGCATACTGCAGCTGTTGTTCAAGCCGATAACACCCCCATGAGGGGGTCCATGCCGACGCCTCCAATTTGAACCCGTCTACCAGTGCAGGTGGTTTAGGAGAAGGCACCTCTGGCACATGCTCTGTGTACCCTACCTTAGATGGCTAGGATAACTCGCTAGGGTCACACCGCACCTCACGGAAAGGTCTTCCGTCTTATAACCAAAGGACCTAGCTAGAGTGGTCATGCTGTTATGGAAAAGTTTTGGTGTCGAGGGTCCAATTCTCCCCTTTGCATACTCTCTGGCAGCGACAGTTCGATGCAGCTCTCTATTGATATTCTTGCCTTAGACATCAGCCCTTGGTGTGGATTCCCCCTTCAGTGGTCCCACTCCTTAGCTTTTATTGTATTTGGGTTTTTTCAGTCTTATAGACCCTTTGGTCTTTTGAAGATATTCATAAACTTTCTTTCTTTCTCTCTTATATTTTCTCTAAATTCAGAAGAGGCTGCATTTGAATCTATATATCAACTAGCCTAACTGATCTAGAGCATTGCGACGACAAGGTGTGAAGTGTCCATCTTCTTTTGGTTTGCCTCAATTGGCTTCTTCAATACATATATGTAAGAGGTGACCTTTCATCGCATACCTCTTTTGTCTTAAGTATGCGACCTTTTATTTGTTTTTCTCCAGACTCAGGGTTAAGTTCTTCAAGCTGTAATTGTACTGAGCTCCTTCATGCAGGAACATAGTTTATATAAATTTCTAACCTGCTTCAGGTGAGGGACCCTCTTGTAGGAAAGGAAAGGGTTTCATCTTGTGGAAATGAACAAAGGGACATCTGTCTGCTCCCTTTGTTGCAGTCTTTTTCTGTTAGAAACTCAGTTAGGGAGCTCGTTTTTCCTGTTTGGGACTCCTAGAGATTCTTAGCTAGGATCATAGCAGAGGACCATTTCAGGCATAATGAAGGCCGAACGGTTTGCTGCAATTAATGATACATGTGATTTTTATCGGTTGTGAGCATGTGGATTTGCATTGCCTTGCTTAATCAAGGGATTCAATTTGGATATTGAAAGAATGAAATGTAAGTACAGTTTTATATTTGGATCATTGATGATTTGTATGATAACATAGGTTTGGGAAACATGCTAACAAGATTGTCGCCAGTCCAGCCTGTTTTTGGAAATATTCACATTTCATGGTAATTAAAGCTTCAACACAGCTGCCTCACTTCTCAGCCACTAAACTTGGCGCGTATGTTTTCTGGGTTTATGTGCGCTTTTCTGCGTCTGTAAGTGATTTGTGTTTTACAAGAATTGGCACTTTAAGCTTTTTGATGGCCTTATAAACTTCCCAGACATGCCAAAGTTGTCCCATTAAGAGAGCAGTGTTTGTATGTGTTTTGGAATTGGTGGAGGCACATTCTGTAACTAGGTTTTCCGCAGCTCTAATCTTTATTATCTGAAAATAGGCCAGAGCACTAGAGCATAAGTTTGAACAGGAGCGAGACAGTCTGAGAGGCCGTGTTGCTGATTTGGAAAGGAAGCTCACAGAGCGTACACAAGAATTGAGCTTAGCAGGCTCCGCACTTGCCCATCGTAATTCTGAACTTGAAGCTTTGCAAGGAAGCTTAAAGGAATTAGAGGAACTTCGGGAGATGAAGGAGGTATTTCCCTTTCTTCTTTATTCACTTTGTATTGATGGGCAAGATGTGAAATCCCGCATAATCTCATTCTGAATCATGTCACAGTTCATGGACTCTTTTGTTTGTATGATAGGACATTGATAGGAAGAATGAACAAACAGCTGCTATCTTAAAGAGGCAGGCAGATCAGTTAGCAGAGCTTGAGGTACTTTACAAGGAGGAACAGATACTGCGGAAGCGATATTTCAACATGATGGAAGGTAACTGGGACAGGGCCTTATGCTGTGGTTTCAACATGATCTAAATTATGGAATTTGTGAGATGTTAATCTCTCTGGTTCCCACCTATTTTGTGTGTGTCAATATAAACAATTTACACTATTGTATTATTCAAGTTCTGTGGTGTATGGTCAAATTATAACCCAACTCTTTCTTTTATGGCTCGGGATTCAACTCTTTCTTTTATGGCTATAGAGTGGCTTCTGCTAACATTGCCAAAGGTTCTTTCTCATGATATGAAGTAATAGTTTGGAATGCAACCTGTAATTGTGCTCTTACTGTGGAGACCACATGGGGATTCAAATATAAGACTAGTCAAGATCATTCTATTGAGGCTCCCAAACTGTACATGCTGTGGAGAAAACATGGGGATTCAAATATAAGACTAGTCAAGATCATTCTATTCAGGCTCCCAAACTGTACATGCTGGTATTCTGGTTTGGACTTTAAAACCACTCCTAAGTATTTGTTAGATGGCCCAGTTCAGGTTGCTGCTTCTGAGAACAGTGTTGGAAAAACATTAATATATTAAGGCAAGAATTAGGTAGAAGGGTTAGAGGCACTTTCTCCCTTATCTAAGGTCCCCCCCCCCTTTAGGTTGAGTTTAGGTGTGTGTGGGTTTTAACCCTAGTTCAGGTTGCCCTAGTGTTTGTCATGTTGATAACCCTTGTACTCTCTTATTCTTCATGCTTGCAACTTCAGATCTTGTTTTTCTTGACAGCTGCTCACTCCACTCTCAATCGTCTGCCCATTTCTCACATTTGGTATCAGAGCAGGCTGTCTTAGCCTCCCACACATCTCTCCCAGCCCCAGGAGACCTAGTATGTCGGAGAGAGATTGTATGGAGGAGAGATAAGCTTGATCTATTATCCTACACTTCAAAGTGTCACATATTTTTTCACCAAGGCTCAGAGACCTAGAGAAATGTTTGAAGGTTTCCGCAAAGCTTTGGGTATCCTTCCGTTTGGTACATGAGATCACACCTTGTTCATCAGGGCGTTGTCACTGTAGGAGGGTGTTGGAAATATTGGTGTATTAAGGCAGTGCCAATGTAATAACTAAGGGTTAGGGGCACTTTTTCCCCTACCTAAGGTTTTTTGTGTTGACAACCCTGTACTCTCTTATTCTTCATTTTTGCAACTTTCAGGTCTCGCTCTTTTTAACAACTGCTCACTCCACTCTCAATCCTCCCCCCATTTCTCAGAGAAAGAATGTCTATGCAGCCTAGCATATGCAATGCTGAAAACATTAACCTGTAGAGAGATAGATTGACAGCTAGTGACTCTCATAAGAAGGACAGGGCTGCTACATACTGCTGCAAATCCTTCTTAGTAAAGGAAAAATACAAACGAGACATGCTATAACAGACCCAGGAGATAGTCCTGATGCCAGTTATTGTGGGAATGCATGAATTAAAGGGAAGGCCATCTATATATACTTTGGACTGCTGCATTCACACATTATTTTTCACCTTTTCCTTCAAGCTTATAGACTCTTGTCTGCCTTCTCTGAAGATCTTCCTTTTCCAGATATTCCTTGGTTGAAGTCACATTTTTGTGCCCTTGTCATTACTAATGAAGGCTTATCCACCCTTTGCTTGCCTGATATTATAGGAAGGGAGCTGACAAACCTTTGTGGATTAAAATTGTTAACTTAGACAGTCTCTGAGTTGACAGGCATTGTAGAATACTGGCTCAATTGTAGCTAGTGAAAAAAGGTGCTGGCTATGAACTGGAAATGTAGACTGTGGTGTTGCTGATGTGTAAGCCATAAAAGTTGTCCTAACATCAGAACTGTTAATCCTTCCTATATATATATATATATATATATTAGTAAACTGATGGTATATTTTCTTGCAGATATGAAAGGGAAAATCAGAGTTTTTGCTCGATGGAGACCACTAAGTGACAAAGAAAGGACTGAAAATCAGAAAATGATTCTTACATCACCAGATGAGTTTACTTTAGAACATCCATGGAAAGATGATAAGCCCAAACAGTTCCAATTTGATCGGGTATTTGATGATTACAGCACGCAAGAACAAATATTTGAGGATACAAAGGTATATGGCATTATATTCTCTTCTGTTAGTGTATTCTTTTCATATAAATTGATAAAATTCATTGGATGATATCATACAGACATGATCGTTGACTTCTTTCTTGAGTTTTATGCAGTACCTGGTCCAATCAGCAGTTGATGGATTCAATGTTTGCATATTTGCTTATGGTCAAACTGGCTCTGGCAAGACTTTCACAATTTATGGTTCAGAAAACAATCCAGGACTCACACCAAGGGCAACTCAGGAGCTTTTCAATATCCTAAAAAGAGATAGCAATAAATTTTCTTTTTCGTTGAAGGTAACTCTTAGCACTTTCTGTTGAGTGTGCAAATGTTCTACCTAAACAGCTAGGTCTAGCTATTTTTGGCCCAAGTTACAGGGCTTATGTTCTGTGTTCATAATACAGGCTTACATGATTGAGCTTTACCAAGATACTCTTGTGGACTTACTTTTGCCCAAAAATGCAAAACGTCAGAAGCTTGAGGTCAAAAAGGACTCAAAGGTAAATTGATCCTGTTGCCGCTTTGGACTTTTGCTTTGGGATTCTTGCAGGAAATGCAAATATATGAGATCTACTTCTTTACCTGGATTTTCTTAAAGGGAACAAACTGCATTTGTGTTTAGCAAATGCTCTTTAGATGCACCACTACATTCTATGCTAACCAATGTATGGAAAGTAAAAGAACCTCACCAAATTAACTGCTTTATGCAAGATCTCAAAGAGAAAAAGTTAAGCCATTGAATATGCCGATTGGAAATGGAACACGGAATACCTTGATGTCTTTGATAAAGTCCATTGGATGCTCAGAGCAAGGCAAGAACCAATTATTTCTCTTCCACTGAAGGGAAAATCTGAATGAATCCTTGTTGTTGGCAGATCAAGCATCTATTCCTAGAAGCATCCATTTCTAGTGTCTCCTAGATACTCGGCATTTTCTGTTTCATCCTTTTGACCTCAGACTCTGACCTATATATGAATTTTTTGTGCTTTTTCTGTATGACTCACAAAGTCATTGGATGAATTGCTGGATAGATTTTTCATTGCAGTCAATGAATGTATTTTATGTGCCTTCGATTGATGGTTCAAATTTAATGTCTGCCAAATGTCATCGAACCGAAATAGCCCAAGAAGACGCGCATAGTGCTTTCACGGCCTAGACTAGAAATACATAAAGTTTCGAAATAATGGGGGAGCCTCGAGGAAGTGGCTTATCTCTAGCACCGATACGTGGTGAACTGTTATTATGAGTCATGTCTCTTATAAAACACTTGAGGCCCCAAAAGAAAAAGCCAAGCTACTGAGCCCCAGATCATTAAGAAAGGAGAAGGCATATAGATTCTCAATAAGCTAGCAATCCCTTTCCAAATGATCCTCTCCTGTCATAGGCAATGCTGAATAGACTCCACAACAGAAAGGCAATGAATGCAAGTAGTGTCTGCCCCAAACACGGACCTCCATGGGATCATGGAAATCTCCCCATGAATAGAAAGCCAAAAGAAAAGAGTGAATTTTCTATTCTTGAGGGATTCCCACAGTCTCTTCCAAAAAGATCTGCAAGTCAGCATAAATTTGAAAATTATCCCAATGAGGAGCTCTGGTGGGCTTCCAGCCTCTAAGGCTGACTTGAAACTTCTTGGCATTACTGACCACATAATGAAGGAAGGAGAGTCTCTTCTCTTGGTTCCTGCATCAACCCATTCCCACTCCATGGGATATATTTTGAGCATTATTAACTTTCATCAAAGCTTTAGAGGTGAAGGGCAGACTCAGCCATCACGAAGGCTTAGCACTACTTAAGGAGAAGGTTGAAGCTATTCCACATTCTCTTCCTCCAAGATAAAATTGTTTCATTTTAGTCCTCCTAGACAAAATGTCTCTAAGCAAAAGAGATTAGCAAAGGAAGGTAATAGGTCAAATCAGTGCTAAATCATGCCCTTGCTCATGTCAATCCGTCATTAATCAAAACGTTGAGAGGTCTAACAATAGACATACCCCCCCAGTCCTTTATTCCAAGGCACGCGATTAGAGATATGGACTTCCAAGGCTGAAGGTCGACTTTTGCTCCTGTGGAATCCTTGGACCTTTTTTTTCGTATTTCCTGCTAGCTTCTACTTCTGCAAAATCTGAATCTCAGAGTTCTGCAAATGCGAAAATTTCCATTTCTATGGAGTTTTCTGATTCCACTTCTGCAAATGGAGGCAGCTGTATTTTAAATGCTTGGATTGACACATTCAAAATAGCTGGAACAAATGGGATGTGGCACTTGGTTCTGTACGGCAATGCTGATGCTACTATCTAAGTCCTTTTTGGCGGGTTGGATGTATAGTCAAGCATTTGATACTTTCACTCTAAAGAAATCTATGCACCAAGGATGCTCTCTTTCCTTGCTGCTGTATGCTATCGCTATGGATGCTTTGAATGGCTTCATGAGGGATGATTGAAGGCATCATCTTTCCTGGAGGTTGAACCTGTGATCTGCTAGCTATTTGCAGATGACATAACATTACGCTCAAAATCATGAAATTTTGACTGAGAAATGTGAAAGTGCTTCAAAACTTTTGTGAGACTTCGAATTCTCAGGTTAACTAGAAGCAACCTCGCACAAGACAAAAGGGAACTATTGGCCCCATTAGATATTGACTCAAGTTTTCTACCCGATTCAAGATAGATGTTTAAATTATTGCGCATTCCTATTGGTTTCAATGGTAATGTGTCTAAAAGATGGATTGGGTGCTTAACAATGTCAAGGTTAAGGGGTGCAATTCTGGCAGGGACATAAATTAAGTCAACCACACCATTCTCCACTTGGTAATCTATTTTTAAGACTTGATGGAAGCCCTCTGCTCGTAGGATAAGTAAGATTTTGGCATAGTGCACAACATTTTCGTTTTGGGAAAAAGAAAACTGGGCTTTTGCATTTGTGCAATATATTGCACTTAATCTCAACAAGAGAGTATCGTGCTGTGTCAAGAGAGTTGCAAGTTTTGTTCTCACTATGATTTCAGTTTGATCAAGTTTTGATCACAAAATGACTTCTATATGTGACCAAATGATTAATGATGCACACAAGTTGGAAGAGTCATCCAACTAACTGGAAGCAGAAGGTTCAAAATTGCCACTTAGCTCTTGACTTTTGAGAAACTCTGCATGACACTCAAAAGAAGCCATAGACAGGTGCTAAGGGAATAGGAGATTGTGTGAAAACGACAAATAAAAGACTTGCAATCATAAGTCTCTCTGTACGGAGAGCATCTTATTTCCCAGATTGAGGCAATATTCATCCCTGATACCACTTGGAAAGCCGTGAAAGACTTGTATGCGGCAAAGAATAGTGAAGATCATAGTAGGTAATCTCAGCTATGTTTGATAGACGTTATGGTTTTCAACCTTGGCATCACTGTCATGAGGTCGAATCTGCACTTGTTTTAAGAGGAGAAGGTCCTGTATTCGTTTAGATATAAGTGTGCCTTGTTGTCTAATGCCATTGGCCTTGTGGCTCAATACATTTCCTACTGTGGTACTGCTTGCATTTAGTTATGCATAAGTGCCCTAACCATATGCATCTATACTTGGTGTTTTATCTATGTCATATATTTGATTTGCAAAACTAAATGGAGATAAATCACTGCTGGTTTTGAGCATAGGAACTTCTAGAGCGTCCCTTTTGCACCAATGTTGTAGCACAGACCTCCCAATTATAAAATTTAATGTAACTGTTGAGTAAATCTTTAGTAGCGTTTGAGACAATGGCGATATCTCAAAGCACTTGAAAGGTAAGTGTGCCATGCTAGTCCCCCTTCAGAATCACATTTTCTATAGGGAGGCAAACCCTCACTAGTAGAGAATTTGTCAATGGTGATGACATCAAAAGTAAGTTGTTCTTGTGGGCCCGCAACACGGTCCAAGAGAAGACAGCTCTCTTGCTTGAATTTGAGGTCCCAAGTTTTGGAAAGGAATGATCCTGAAAGAATCCCTTTCGGTGTTGCTACAGATCACTGTTTTCCTCAATGAAGGGCCAGTCTTCAGCATCTTTCTTCCAAGTATACTTTAATAATACCACGAAAATTTCTCCGTCAGTGGACAATGATACTTTGGGCAATTCATTGAGGACAATGCCCTACTTAATACACTTCTCCCAAGGAGTTAACCCTATGAAAGTGCCAAGTCCAGGGACTGCTCCCTCAAAGAGACCTCCGAATACTCCATATCCTAGTAAGGGATGGGTGATTGGCTGTATCAAGGCGTCAGTGGGGGGGTGATTCTGCCATCAATGTGGTTCATTTTTATGAATCTGACAGAATTGGTTATTCTTCTCTTGCAAGTATAGAAGATATCAAAGGGGACGAGGTGTGTGACTAAGGGGCTCTCCATTTAAGGTGACAAGTCATATGGTCTGTCTCATGCAATGATGCCATGGTTCAAAGCATAGTGAGCTGCTATCACCTTTTTTAAGCTGATATTGGATCCATCTAGTTTCCTTACATGTGTTTCATTGTAGGACTTTGAATTCTTTGTCTGCTAAATATGTCGTTTGGAAATGGTCGCTAATTCTGTGTTCCACCTTGAAGCTTAAAATGTGGGAAGTGAATTTGTGCATGCTGCCTGCCTGCAAATAGGGAGTCAGTCTTGTGTGCGTTTTTTTTAGGTACTTTTTTCCTATATTGCACACCAGAACATTTTAAATGCATATTGTAGAGATGTTTATAAGGATTTGACAGTTTTCTGAATCCATTCTTCTATCATACATTCTATTTCTCCCAATCTTGTAATTCATTCACCTCTCACAAGCATTCCTACAACCAATACAGCCAGCCAATTTATTCCCATTTGTTTGTATGTGTTCTTACAGGGTATGGTGCTTGTTGAAAACAGTACACTTGTTTCAATCTCAACTTTGGATGAACTGGAAGCAATCGTGATGAAAGGGCTAGACAGACGCCATATTTCAGGCACTCAGATGAATGCAGAGAGTTCACGTTCCCACCTTGTTCTTTCTATAGTTATTGAGAGCACAAACCGTCAAACACAGGTTCAAGTGAAGGGAAAGGTAAAGTTCCTACATCTGCATATCAACACTTTTCTTCAGACCCTTGATGTGCTCTCTTTCATTTTTAGATCACCTCTTGCAAATGTGGAGACAGCTAAATATATTCCAACGAGAAGATGCTATGCTTGCATTGTTTATGTTTCTTCTGTCTGTTGCAGCTGAGTTTTGTTGACTTGGCTGGTTCTGAGCGGATTAAGAAATCAGGCTCTAGTGGGGAGCAGCTGAAGGAGGCACAAAGCATTAACAAGTCCCTATCAGCACTTGGTGATGTAATCAGTGCATTGGCAACAGAGGAACAACATATTCCATACCGAAATCACAAGCTTACAATGTTAATGAGTGATTCGCTTGGGGGCAATGCGAAAACGCTGATGTTCGTAAATATCTCCCCTGCGGAATCAAACCTGGATGAGACCTACAATTCTCTTGGGTACAATTCCTAGCACTTGAACCTTCAGTTTCAAAAAGGAGAATTGCATGTTTATTGGATCCAGAACTTTGAATTTATTGGCTTTCCTTGTTATGCCTCAGTTATGCATCACGTGTGCGAGCCATCACTAATGATGCTACCAAAAACATATCATCAAAGGAAGTAGTACGTCTGAAGAAGCTAGTCACTTATTGGAAGGAGCAGGCTGGCAAAAGGCCAGAGGAGGAAGACCTTGAGGAGATCCAGGATGAGCGTCACATAAAGGAAAAGGTGTAAGCATGTGAGAGATTTCAACAACATAGTCGTTGTGCACGAGTGTGAGTCAAAGAAGCTTCTCGGCATGCAGAAGCTGCACGGCCACTGTTTGTCACATGATTGCTTATAGCAGGAATATCAATCTAAAGGCATTTTTGTGATGCTTGTACAAAGTATTCGAAGCTACCATACATCTGAGACGATTTGGTTTATGCGGTGTGGCTAATCGATCCCTTGGTCCTCTCAAGATCAAGCAGCTCCCAAGCATGGGTTCGTTGGCTCTTGAAGCATTTTATTCATAGTTCTTCACAAATTTGTAAGATGCATGGTCTCTATTTGAGGCCCACGATCAAGGCTCTTGAATTTACATTATTTGATAATTTTATTTTGTGCAAAGCTTTGTGAAGAACTCTCTGGTCAGGAAAGCCAGTGTGGTATCCTGGCATTAAATAAGAAACAGGGAAGTTGTACCTTGGATGCAAAATTTTTAATCCACAGAGAAATGATGAGGGTGCTGATTGATTCAAGCAAGCATGATCACTCCAATTACATAGGAAACTTTCAAGAGCGAGTCTCCATTCACAATATTTCAGATTTCACGAAGTTAAGAAGAGACATATCTATCTCAGAAGAAATAGAATGGCATGTGTTGGGGACCATGAAGAAGCAACTTGTGGCAGTTCAATGAGCTAGCTTTGGTGCTCTTTAAATGTTGAAAATGTGGGAATTATAGTTTCTCATCTCCCTGTGTCTTCTGTCACACAGACTCACATATTTTCATCTAATGATAGATCGTAGATGGTGACCTAAGATGGCAGGTTTCAAGCATTGGAATTTATAAGTCCCCTCGCAATTAGAGATTTCAAGTGCTAAAACCTTTAAAGTTCTAGGAGGAGACAATCATTAATGAGAAATTTTAAGCAGTCTTGATTAAATAGTATATTTATTTTTGATTTGCAAGGACCATGCCTGCCTTTGATTCTAATTTTTAAATATTAGACACCTGAATATTAAACACTGAATGGATACATCATCTTTATTTCGTGATGTTTGTCCCCTTGTCAGAATAACGCCATGCTTGCCTTTGATTCTAATTTAAAAAATAAATTCATAGCTGGTGTTAGAAACACTCAATGGATATATTATCTCTATCTAGTGATTTCATGCTCCCTTCAACTAATTATCAGTAGTACTCCTTCCATACTCTTCCTTCTTTGGCAACCAAATGTTTCAGATAACATTACCCTCTTTCTTTGGTGTATGTTTGGTGTTTTGTCAGATAGGCTTGCCTCTTCTTGCACCTTCTCATTTGAGTATGATCCTCATGCGTAGAGGTCGTGTGCTGCGCTGTACTTATAACTTTTTGGGAAAGCATATGTACATTCCTTAGTGCTAAATGCTTGTCAGCAGAATCGTTTGACTACTTATAGACTTTGTCAGTTCATCAATATATGGCAACAAGAAGGACATAGAGATAAATATTTAAATAGATGACAAAGTGTATACAAAAACTTAAATGGGAGTCCAAACTCACATGCCAAAGAGGAAATTCTCTGCTTTTTTGTGCAAGATGGTAAAAGAAATACACAAATTGGGAAAATTTCACTGCCAGAATCCCTTCACGGCATGCATATGTTTGTTGCACCTCTTAATTTGGTCAATAAAACATTAGTTGTGCTGCTCATTGACCGTCTTGCTTGCATTGGCACCTCTCTCGTCTCTTCACCATGGTACACTAGCTTTCAAGCTAAGCCATTGAGATTAAGAGGTCATTACTAAAGTTAGGACATCTTATATTGCATTGGAGTAGTTGTGAGTTGTCCTTTGAGTTACCATGCATAATTCAAGGCAATGAAGCATATACATATACAGGTGAAGTCACAATGCTTCTTGTGTGGAGTGTTTTTCTACATTGTTTGATGTTTGTAATGTTGTGTCGGGATTTGCTGTTGCATTATCCATAGTGTGTCACTATTTTAGACTAGCTAGTTGAAGCTTGACACCATTTTTAAGCCATATCTTCATTTTATTGAGAAATTGTTCATGTGAAACTCATATTGAGAGCTGGTCATAATATGTGTGTGTGTGTGTGTGTGAGAGAGAGAGAGAGAGAGAGAGAGAGAGAGAGAGGGTTAAGGGTCTTGATGTGATGCATGAGTGCTTTGAAGATACAAGGAAGGATTAAAAGGATCCCGCCTCTATGGTGGGCATCTTGGTTGAGGTTGATGAGATTGTAGATCCTATTAGGAAATACACAAAAAATGCAGCTGTTATCTTTTCCCCAGGTTGGATGTCTATTAAAGTTGATGTGGAAAGGATTGATGGGGATTGTGGGAGGATGCTTTTGTGCTAGAAGGTTCATTATACAGTCGGATTCTTTGAAGTAATCATGAAAGATGAACAACATAAGCTATGCTAGAAAGTGAATCATACAGCCAAGGGGGTTCTTTGAACTAATTATGAAGGATGAACAACATAAGCAAATGCTTTTGGAGCATTCTCCTCTCTATTATGGGCAGCTAATGGTATATGTATTACCTTGGTCTCCCACACATGATTATCCCAAGTGCTGTTCAGGATAAATGGAAGGCTAAAGTCCCTTCGGATGGCAATGATAATACCCTCTATAGCCCAAGCAAAAGGTGAACTTGGTTTGGAATCTCCAACGAGAATAGTCTCAGCTAGGAGGTATCTTCCATGTCGTACATGCATTGATGCATCATCTAATGATCATGCCCTTGTTGAGAATCCCCATAGACTCAGTCGGGAGGCCTCTTCCATCTTGTACTTGGATTGGTGTATCATCTAATGGTCATGCCCCCGCTGAGAATTCTAGTATGGGCATTCCTTGGTCTATAGTGATTGCAAGGCAAGCCGTACTCTATTGGGTTGTAGTGATAGCGAGTCGTATTCTTTTCTCGAAAGATGTTCTCCTTTTATTGCCTGGTCCACAGGATTTGGTGTCTCCTCAGGATGACATGCAGTCTTGATTTGTCTTTTTGGGTGATCTAGTATGTACATATGTGTAAATTTGTAAATATGCTGGCAAAAATAAAATGTTTGAGCTACAATGTATAGGGGATATTGACCTAAAAAAATGAAAGATTATATGGGCATATGTCAAGAGACTGTAGCTTGGTATAGTGGCCTTACATGAACATAATCAACATGGTTATGTAGTTTGGATAGGACACTTTGTAGGATATGATGTTTTCTATGTGGGTGACAATACTTTTGTCTATAGAATTTCTTGGTAAACATGCTTTTCAGCCTATGGTGGCTTTCAACGATTGAGATGGTTTAATGGATTGTTTTGCAATGTCTTTTGCAAGGAGAGATATATGAGTTTGCCTCAGTCTATGCCTTGCAATCATCGCATAGAAGAGCATTGATTTGCTAGCCTGTGCTTCAGTATCCTTCGGGGCAAAAATGCTTTTCTCTATGAGGATTTCAATAATGCTTTGCAGTCAGGAGACAATACGTCTGGTCATACGCATATGCTTGCCTCAGAGGGAGTGTAGCGGACTCATCTACTTTTCCTTTTTGGTCTTGGTTACCTTTGGAAAGAGGCTTGTTCAGCATAATGTCAAGTTTTCTTATCGTCCGGTGTGGATCCTTGTTGTATGCTTCATGCACATCAGTATGATGCATTTACTTGTAATATGTGGGCTGATTAAGCTCTCTTGTATTCGAATCATGCTCCACTTTGGTTGCAGTTGTCTTGTAATGATTCTAGAATGATGGATAGCGTGACTAAGACAAGGCAGAGGGCTTTCATTTTGGTAAGGGATGTTCCTCCAAGGAGTTTCATAAAGGATTAGAGGCAAAGTGAAAATGTTTGCAGGGTTAAAAATGTGGATGGTAATTGGACACATTTGAAGGCACAACTTGCTTGGGCTTGTGTTAAACACTTTCAGAGGGTGAGAAGTTATGGTTAAGTTTTATAGAGTTGTACATAATTTTTCCAATTGCACTATTTGTGCATATTTTATTGTTTTTCTTTTCTATCACCTTCGTTGCAACTTTTCATTTTTAGAAAATCTAAAAATACCAATTTAAGATGGGTGCATTGTACCAATCCTTAGAGGATAAAATAAGGTTGATGGGACAAAGAATATGTTCTCATTATCTTTCATTTTAATGTAGTATATGGTAAGTCACCTATTGTGCACACCTCTCTCTCACTCTCCATCTTCTTAACATAAATAACACTAACCATTATAGGAAGAATTAGTTGCGAATGGTACAACTAATGCTATTTTTGCCAACTGGGAGAAGGCACAACACACAACCACTTGTTGGGTGTGACATGGTGGCCAACTTGAAATTCGAAAGTGAAATCTATGTTTGCTCTAGGTTTTCCTAGAGAATTCTCACATGTTGAGCTAAAGTATAACTAGATTTGCTACAGGCAGCCTTTCCATGGTGGAGCACGTAACTACTAACTCAAAATTGAAGCTAAATCTTAGTATTTTATCAAATTTTAAAGGAAAAAGTGAATGAGTAAAATGGTTGACATGAGACGCAACACAGGGTTCATTAGTAGCCTTGGCATGTGAAGCTTTGGAGAGCCTTGCAACGACCTTATGCTCTGCTCTCACAACTTACTACAAGGTTGGAGAGGCACACAACGCTGGCTAAGTGGAGAGTGAGAATATTGTGTGCTCTACTTCGGACTTCCTCTAATGATAGTTATCTTTTTGTGCTGTCCACAGTTTATTGAACGATCTGAAAATGTTGGAATCATCCCTCTCAAGGACACACACAGATCCTCTAAGGCTCACATTAGCAAGTTAGTTTTTGAGATATTGTCTCTAAGCCTTTAAAGAAATCGCCAAAAGATGACCTGAATTTGAATTTTTAAGAAAGGTAGATGAGTGAAAGAGAGGAGAGAAAAGAGGTGAAAAGGTGTATGTGTGTGTGTGTGTGTGTGTGTGTGTGGTGGATGGGCCATTAAATAAAAGTGGGGACATGCCTATTTTGGCAAGAGTAATATAAATGTGGTGTCATACAAGAGACATAGAGAGAGGAGTACCTAACAAAAGACAACAGATTTAGGGTAAAAGACAAAAGCATTTAGGACCTCCACAAGCAAACAAAAACCTTAAACCCTAAACACATACCCTAAACACATTAGAAGCCCTTAAACTTCTACTAACCCACATTTAAACCTCATACTAGCCATAATTTGCAAGGTCAAATTGACCAAATGAACTAACTTCAAAACTATGGCCCTGATTAGCAACTCACTAACCAAATCATCCCTTAAGATCCTTGCAGGGCCAAAAACGGGTAGACATTGGCCATGAGAGACGAGTCAATCTCCGAGAGAAACTACAAAATGGAGGCCATGTCCACTTCCATCGAGCTCTCGAACTTGCCTTGCAACGGCGGGAACGTTGTTTTGTCTTTGATTGAGTATGTTGGTTGTAATCCGGTCATGGGCTGCGTCTCTACTTCTAACCATGCTGTATAGAAGCTTGTTAGGAATGCCCATGATCAACCTGATGCCAGAGCCCGCAAATGTGTCGACCACCTCAGCGTCTTGTTTTGTCCTACCTCCTCGGTCTCAAATTCTTCCGCAATTCCTTTCATTTTCACTATTTTGGATCTTCTTGGATATGCCCAGTATAATGAACTTGCATCAGTTTTACTTTCAATACATTTTCTCGATTTTGTAAAATCTACAAAATTTTGGGCAATTTATTACGGCACGAAGCCTAGGGAGAAGTTTGCGCTTTTGGAACTCTCCTGGCATCGCAATTTCGTTACACAACTTCAAAGAGTTCAAAGGACTGTCTGCCTCTATCTTCCTGTCTTGACATATTTTTCAATGCAACTACCTTCTCCTAGTGTGCAATGCTTTCTTCTCATCATCAAGGAGAACAATGATCATTCCTTCACGATGATTCACACTCTAGACTTGTTTGTTGAAAGCGATGCAACAGTTGCACGCACTAAACTTTTGGGGCCAATGTTAAGATTCCTAGCGACAGCGAGGGACCCAGCTGGTTGAATAGAATACAATAGATGCATCGGAAAGCCGGGCACAGTGTAGATTTTTGTCAAAAGATTGAGTGGCCATTGCCTACCATGAAATTCCTACAATTTCAATTTGAATCCCCCCACCCCGATTATCAGCACTCACTTAGCGCGTGGAAGCCAAGTCTCTCCATTAAGCTCGCCTCTTCTACCCTCCCAAAGAGTCTTAATGTTGGCTCCAAATCGAGTGTGTCGATTCTTCTACCAGACTTCAAATTGACGCTGGAAAGGACATATAATTTTTCTGATGCGAATCAAAATAACACATCATCGAGAGAAGCTTCCCGTGCCTCATGTGCAAGGCTAAATACTTCGTGGTAGTTCGCATAACTGTCATGTGCAGACATGCGTACACCTTCACTAGGCACTGGCAGGCACTACTGAGCTTTTTCTGGTCTTAACATTAAAAAGGTCCTTTAAGGATTTTGCAGGCTGGTGGAGGATCGGGCCTCTGTGGGTCTCGATTGTTCCTTTTAAATTCGCTTATTGTAGACAGAAGCATACTCGTGCACTTCATGAATCAACTATCTTTAGCCACCCTCATCGTCTTTTATTCTACAAAGAAATTTGCTTTTCTTGTAGTACTGCTTAGCAAAGTTAGAGCATCGAGTTGTAAACGCTGCTTAGTCCAGCATATTGGAAGTCGCTAACCTTTTCTTATAAGAGTCTCTAGTTCTCTTTTAATATATTACAATCGCACCCCGGCAAACCACTCTACCACATTCTAAAACGAACCTCTTGCTTATCATAGAGCAAATATATCAGATCACCGACACATGGTTGATTCTTGCGATTCATAAAGGCCCAAACGATACGCATTGGAAAGCTTTCCCTATTTGTCTGCTTCGATCCCTTCCAAGCATCTTGTAAACTTGCGAAGCAGCTATGCGGATATATATGTTGTACAAGAAGATACCAAAGGCAGACAACTTTGGAAAAAAGATTCTATTGATATGTGGTGGGGCTTACGCTCCAAATTCATGTTTCAACACAAAAGGATTTTGTAGAAGAATCAAATGTGAAAGTTGTTGAAAAGAGAAAACAAGACAGACACGTTCAGAAAGAGTAGCACATTGAAGAACACTTAAAATTTGCTTAGCAAAACGCTCCTACTAGTAGAGCAAAGAGGGCAGATGGCAACTCACCTACGCATTGCAGTAGGATATTTCCTATGCTTTTCAAAACTTCAAAGTTCAAAGCATCGTTCTTGGCAATTTTGAAGGTCCCTAAGAGGGAAAAGGGGTCTTATACCATGCTGCTTTCAAAATTGCCTTGAAGCCTTATGCCCTATGGCACCTTTATGGCCTCAAGGGTACTCGCTCTAATTTTTGGGGTGCTAGCCCACCTAGTGTCTTTACGGCGACAAACAGCCTAGGGGAAAAGTTTTCATTTTTTGAGCTCTCGTTGAGCCACTTGCAACAATCATGGGCATTGATTTCAAGCAAATCTAACAGTGTGAAAAGCAAGGTGCAAAAGCATACTTACGCTTTTTATCAAAAGGATGGGAGAAAAGCATAGAAGTGCTTTTGGCATAAATATATATAATTCGTAACAAGCACATGATTGTCAGCATTCTCTGTGTCTTCAAGCAATAATGGAGAAGTTTGGTTGCTTGCAGTGTCAGTGCAGAGATTTTGAGGTAAGATTCTCTCCCAATCGATGTGCGTTCGATTTTTTATATATATAGATTTGAGGTTTCGAGACAATTGACTGATTAGAGCTCTATGGGAATGATGATGATCGATCTGTCTATCTATCTATCACTCTTCACGTCAAACAAAGGCCTTGAAGAGATGAAGGCTAGCGTGGCACGCCAAAAAACACGTGTGAGGGTGGGAGGAAGCCAAAAAGAGAGAGGCGAAAAGAATGAATAAAAAGGGTGCTTTTTCGGTTTTGGTGTAAGCCCAAAAAAGCAAAGGGGGACGGTATAGGAATGAGCCTCCTTAGAAAAACGGGCTACAACGGTGGAGGTCTTGGGAGAAACGAGAATGGCGACGCAAAAACGTCGGTTTGGGTTATCACGGCGACCAGCAGAAGCTTGCACCATCACAATTCATCTGGGTTCAACCGTCAGTCCTGTCCAGCCTCGCACTGGAGCCCCAGGAGCTTGCATCAGGATCGATGTTCAATCCAACGCCGGTGCTTCCATCGACGGAAGCTTTCTTGGATGACATTTTAAGCATGCAGTGGGATCCCCGACATCCTCAGAACGTTTTGGCTTTCTTGGAGGCCTCGGAGAGACTCCTGCCCCCCAGCTCGCTTGAGCTTGCCCTCGCGCACCTCATCATGCCCAAGCTCACAGCTGCAGTGGTCTCCTGGGAACCCAGAATAGAAGCTGTCCCCATCCACACATGGCTGCTCCCATGGCTGCCCTGGTTGGGTCAACAACGCATGGAGCCTCTCCACGCTCCTATCCTCCTCAAGATTAGGGAAGCACTGCGCGCTTGGCATCCCAGCGATCCCTCAGCTCATGCCTTGATCTCTCCCTGGCAGACAGCGTTCGATGCACGCAGCTGGGAGCAGCTGCTACTCACCTCCATCGTCCCAAAGCTGAGGAGTTCTTTGCAAGAACTGGTGATAAATCCCCACCAGCAACAGCAGCAGCAGCTAGATCTGTTTCAGCGGGTGATGGCATGGGCGACTGTCATGCCTGTTGCTCATATGGAATCCATCCTTGAGGCCGACTTCTTTCCCAATTGGCAATGCGCTCTGCTCCACTGGCTGTCATCTCCTCATCCAGATCTGGACCAAGTGACGCTTTGGTATGTGGGATGGAAGTCTTTATTCACTACAGACTCGCTAGCCTGTAAGAAGATCAGCTGCCAGTTTAGGATTGCAGATGAATGGATTGATCAAGCTAAAGAGGCCAGATTGGCTCCTCCTCAGTAAACGCCCATTGCAGATCCTGCAACGAGCTATGGAGATACAAGGATGGATCAAGCTACAGAGGCCGAATTGGCTCCTACTTTATATGAGCATTAAGCTCCCCAAAACCAAAACGGTCTTAATCTCTATCAGCCAAACCGAAGATTCAAGGAAAGGTAAGCTGGGGTGGCCTCTTGACAGGGAAGCAGAGAAGATGTAGCCTATCTTACAACAATTTTAATATAGAAATTCTCTAGTCTAGCCAGCAATAGGGAGTCTGGAGCTTAGCCAACAAGGCAAGTAAACTGAAAACAATGCCTGCCATATCGATCTAATTGGAATGTAGGCTTCATCAAGCTGGATTTTAGGAAATCTTACAAGGAGAGTGAAAGATCCTCTGATGGGAGCAATGGAGCAGCAGATAAGGTTCTTACAAGAGGCCAATTCGGTGTATTGTCATTCTCTACTAAACAAATTCTCTTGAGAAAGGTATTAGCAAAGGCTTTAACAGTAACCTTACAACAGATCGAATTGGGTGCTGGGATCCCTAATAGTCAATACAACAATGGCTATTGCTTTTCTGATTAGGACTTTGATCGAGTTATTGTGCACTTGATGGAGTTGTAAAACTTCTTCCTTGGAAGATAGCAATTTCTTCTCCATCATCAGAGTAGAAACATTGTGAATGTGCTTTGATAGCATTAGAATGGTGCGACTTAGTAGTTCTTTATTAAATTTTGGACTACTTGTGATGGGTGCATTGGGTGTGTGAGTCATGTGAACATTAACTATGTGCTAGTGTTTGTCTCGTGTATTGCCATCATGTATTGTGAATCTGTTGTTCACAAGGTTACGAAATGAGCTACCCAATAAGCAATCCATGGCAATGTAAATGTTTCCAATGGATGGAGGGTTGATTCAAAAAACCCAACTTTCAGTATCAATCCGATACCTATGGTGGTGTGATATGCATTGCAATGTTTACTTTCTATGTGTTTGTTGTTTGCATTACTCTGCGGGAATGTGGTGTCACAAGTGTAGCATCGTTGTGTGTTTTACATTCTTGTGCTTATTGTTTGGTGTGCAGCTTGCATGAAATGCGTAAGTTTGTGAGGTCAATGGCATTGAACCAAAAGTCAAGGAAGGGCTATGCTTCCAAAGAGCCACTCTAGTCATATCTAGGGTGGCCAAATGGATGCTACATTTGTTATAAAGGCCATGATTTGAAAACCAAAAGTAGGGTCACGGATTGGCTACCTATGCTTAGGTTGTCAAAAGTAAAGCAAGCCTCTTTCTCTTTTCTAGCTTGATTCCCCCTTGCCTAGCTATGCTTTGGCATGATTTGAAGCTCTTGGACACTTGGGTTTCGTATAATTTTAGTTGAAATGACTTCAAAGTTGTTTTGTACTACTTTATGTATGTAAGGTCATCAGAAAATTGTAGCGAGTACTTTCACCACTTATTTCCTAAAATGCATTTGTTCAGCCCATACGTAAAGGGAAGAGCAAATGTGTTGAAGCCATGCTCCCTCCAAAGGTATTTTTGTAGTTTCTTGGCATTACTAGTGCCATCTAATTGATTTTAGTTAGAGATGGTATAAGCCTCATTTGAGGATAAATTCTTTCAATCCTCATTAAGCATGCCTACTTCCTATGCAGTCAATAAGCCACTAGCATGCTCCCATAGTTGAATTGGGTGTGATGAATGCATTTTACAAAATAAAGGATGATTTTAGTCAAGATTAAGGGTTGTGTATAGAAGTATAAAATCCAAGGTAGCTTACTGAAAGGGAGGTGTCACCAAAAAAATGCCTAAAAATATTCCTTGATCTTTCAACAAGGGGTCATAAGGTGAAATTGGGAATGTCTAGGTAGGAAAACTACACTCAATTTTATATACTATTGCAAACAATGTTATTAGGGACCTTCAAACCATGCTAGTGGCAACCACCTCTAATGGGAATGCACCATTTAGCTTTGATTGTGGAGCATAGAATCTTTATAAGGACTGCTCCGATGCGAATGCCACCTAGAACTACATATGAACCTAAAGCCAGCATTAATTTGCTGAGTGTAGGAAGAGGCCGAGTATCTTTGGCATCCTTGAATATGATCACTAGGGCCCAAGCCAAAGCCTTTAGTAAGGAACTCTATAAGCACACCAAAAGGGATAAGGCTAGTACATCTCAGCCTAGAGAGGCACCCGACAAGAGTGCAGCTAAAATGGAAAGAGGTTCAGATAAGATGATTATTCAAAGTGGGTACGATGAGGACACAACCACCTTGTCTACCTCATCCGCTTCTAGTTGTACACTCTTGGCTTTGATAACCAATTTAATCAACCACCAAAAGGTAGGGACGATACTTGGGGAGTGTTGACCTATAGGAAACCTACGACCCCAAAGGGACAGGGAGAATACCTAGACCTTGTCATTGAGAAACAACATCTTGCCGATGCACAACAATTGGTGCACGACTACCAAGAAAGATTTGAGAAATGGCTCAAGGCAAGTAAAGGAACAAACACCATCCACCCCAATTACCAAACTATGAATAGAGCCTCCAAAGCCTCCAATGTGCTCGAAAGAGTGGTTGAGGATAGTACATAAGGTTCATCAGCAAGATGCTCACTTCTAAGGCATAAAGATGTTTGATGAGGACCCTACATGGCACTAAGCAAAGGAAGAGGAGAACATGTCCTTCTATGAGTTTGAAGAGACGTAGTCACGGTGAACCAATTACACAACCGTAGGATGTGACTAGACTAGCTGCATTCCTATTCTTGCTAACGCCAAAATTCCCATTGCAAATCCGTTGCGGGAAAACCTTGTTGTATGTGGAGCCTAATCTTTCTTTTGGAGATTGTATTTTGGTTGTGCTTTGGACCCTGGCATGTTTATACGCATTCTATTAAGGGGTTAGGAGTGGGCAATGCCTCCCTAGGACTGTCATCGGGGGGTCCCAAGGGAGGTTGGCAACATGCATTGGGCCCCCCTTGATGGGTTTTGGGAGTAGCATCCCCGAAGCCAAAAATATATGAAAATTGGTGCATGAGTTGTGTGGTCGAAATTGGGCAGTGTTGACCTATAGGAAACCTACGACCCCAAAGGGACAGGGAGAATACCTAGACCTTGTCATTGAGGAACAACATCTTGCCGATGCACAACAATTAGTGCATGACTACCAAGAAAGATTTGAGAAATGGCTCAAGGAAAGTAAAGGAACAAACACCATCCACCCCAATTACCAAACTATGAATAGAGCCTCCAAAGCCTCCAATGTGCTTGAAAGAGTGGCTAAGGAAGGTACATAAGGTTCATTAGCAAGATGCTCACTTCTAAGGCATAAAGATGTTTGATGAGGACCCTGCATGGCACTAAGCAAAGGAAGAGGAGAACATGTCCTTCTACGAGTTTGAAGAGACATAGTCACGGTGAACCAATTACACAACCGTAGGATGTGACTAGACTAGTTGCATTCCTATTCACTAACATCAAAATTCCCTTTGCAAATCCGTTGCGGGAAAACCTTGTTGTATGTGGAGCTTGATCTTTCTTTTGGAGATTGTATTTTGGTTGTGATTTGGACCCTGGCATGTTTATACCCATTCTATTAAGGGGGGTTAGGGGTAGGCAACGCCTCCCTAGGACTGTCATTGGGGGGTCCCAAGGGGGGTTGGCAACATGCATTGGGCCCCCCTTGATGGGTTTTGGGAGTAGCATCCCCAAAGCCAAAAATATATGAAAATTAGTGCATGAGTTATGTGGTCAAAATTTTAAGATCAGGGTGTGGCTCACATAGCATGAGAGCAGTGGATATACTACTTGTACCTTACATCTTCTCACTGGTAGGATAAGAAAACTACAGGACTATCTATTTCTCTATGGGCATAGCCCACATTGGGTACATACATTGGTTTCTCTCTTTCTCTTCCATTTTATGTCCTTTTTGTATAGTGTATTCTATGTATTCCGCATATATTGGCTTCTCTCTTTCTCTTCCATTTTGTGCTCTTTCTATATAGTGTATTTTACATATTGGTTTCTCTCTTTCTCTTCCATATTGTGCTCTTTTTGTATATTGTATTCTACGCTCTTTCTGTATTCTATGCATTCTGCTTTTTGCATTGTTGCCCCGTTATCACCTTGTTCCTGACTACTACTAGCATCAAAGCATTTGTTTAAGCAATAGTCATTTGAATCGTTTGGAACAAGGTTCTTGGTTCGAGTGGGAGCAATGATGGAAGTAGGCAAGTTCAAAAATTGAGAGGTTCAATGGCAAAAAATACCAACATTAGAAGATTCAAATTGGAGGAATTTTGTATCCCATTGGAGACCCATCACTCTTTTGGGCACACTTTACAAAATCCTTGCCTAGGCGATCAGCATCCGACTACAGCCCCTTCTTCCAGACCTGATCCATGATACTCAGACAGGCTTTGTGCATGGCAGGAGCATTTTTGATAATATCTTTTCCTTTTGGGAAGCCACAGAGTGGGCTATGCAGAGTGGGCAGAGGCTAGCAGTTTTACTCTTGGACTTCGAGAAAGCCTATGACAGAGTAGATTGGGGTTTTCTTGAGGGCACTCTTCTACGGTTTGGATTTTCAGATGCTTGGATCAGAGGTGTGGCCTCCCTTTACAGATCAGCCCACAGCCAGGTTTTGATTGGTGGGGTAAGGGGTGACAGGTTTCAGATTTCCAGATCAGTTCATCAGGGATGCCCTTTAGCCCCCTTCCTCTTTCTTTTTGTGGCAGAAGCTATGAGTATCTTCCTTAGATCTCAGGCTGAGCTTTTTGGGCTGAGACTGCCCTTGAGACAGGAGCAGGAGCTTTTTGACTGTGAGTTGGCTGATGACACTGCTATTTTTATTCAGGCCTCCTTGCAGTCACTTGTTTCTTTCCGGACAGCCTTGGATATTTTTTGCTTAGCTGCAGGGGCACACATTAACTGGCATAAATCCTTTGGCTTTTGGATCAGTGATGAGGACACTCCAGGCTGGGGTGTTGACATTGGTTTTTCCTGGATTCAGAGGGGTGTTCCTATCAGGTATTTGGGATGCCAGGTAGGATTGGACATCTCTCCAGCTCAGCAGTTTGCCCCAGTACTAGAAAGTATAAGGAAAAAGCTCCTATTCTGGAGCTCTGCCAAACTCGACCTTGCATCTAGAGTTGTGGTAGTGAATCAGGTTCTCTTGGCCACCTCCTGGTTCGTGTGTTCTTGCTGGTGCCGGTCTAGGGATTGCATCACTCAGCTCATCAGACCAGTCAGGAATTTTTTATGGAGTGGACTTGATGGCACAGCAGATGTTGCAGCAAGGGTGGCCTGGGAGACCATTATTCTCCCTACATGTGAAGGGGGCCTTAATGTCATTGACCCGGACTTGCAGTGCAGGGCATTGCTTTGTAAGGTGGTGGTGAGGGGACTCATGCCTGGGCAGGAACCTTGGAAGGATTTCTTTTTTGGACGCATTCAGGCTTGCACACCAACCTTGGGAGATGATTGGGTAGACAGCCCTCGCTGGATTTTCACATCAGCCCCTCTCAGATCTCCTGCCTCTCCTCTCATGATTGCCATCCTGAAAGCTTGGGGGAGCTTCAGGAACACTCTTCGAAGGATTCCTCCTTCTACCGTCGAAGAGATTGATAGGCAGCCGATCATTTGGAATGATAGTATTCTTGACGAGCATGCCAGACCATTGGGCACTTCCCATTACATGCAGTGGTCTAAATGGGAGAGAGGCCCCGCCTACACAGTAGGCACTTGGAAATCTTTTATCAGGCTACCTGTGGATCAGAGACTGCAGTCCGTGAGTCACCTCAGAGGGGTAGCACGCAGGATTCAGCAGATAGATGCAGCCATCCCGGTGGAATGGACAGTTGAGCTGCCTATTACTTCCACCACTTGGATGGGAGCTTTTTCGCGGACATCAGTTCCTTTACAGGTGATCGCTCTCCGAGGTCTCGGGGAAGACGCTCTGGTATTTGATGTTGGGGATGGAGGTTTACTTTCTACATCCAGGGATGGCATTCTTCTTGAGGTTGCCTTTCAGCCTGTCAGGATTGCTGGTTTTGTGGACCTTGGAGCGGGCCTGCAGTGGTACTTAGACCCCGACCCTCTGCTCTTGGCCTTGGGATCCTGGAGGTTGTGGTTATATGGAGGTGCACCTATCAGGTGCTTGCAGTGGGACCCAGGAGAGTGGGAATGGATAGATCATGGGCACCGAGAGAGGGGGATTCCCTTCTTTCGTTTCACGGTTGGTAATGCCAGGAGGTTTCAGCTGAACAGTAGGGGTTGGATTCCCTCCAGAACCCCCCATTGGGAAAGCTTCTTCATCACCGCAGACTTGCGTAGAAATTTCTGGAGGAGGCTCTGGAAATCCCTCAGAAATAGAAAGATCACTCTTTTCTTTTGGCTTTCTATTCATGGAGGGATTGCAGTGAACCTGTGGAGATCACGTTTTGGGGCTGATCCCACTTGTCCTCGTTGTCACTCTGCAGAGGAGTCAGTGCGACATTGCCTTTGGGACTGCAGTCAGGCGAGGACTGTTTGGAAAGGGGTTGCTCGGATACTCAGCATCTTTCACACATCCCCTTTCTTCATGACTTGGGGCTCGGTCGCATGGTTATCTCTTACCGGGCCCCAGGTGTTTTATGAGGGTGAGCCTTCTTCTTGGGCACTCTCGGTCCGCCGGCATATGATAGAGCCCTGCTCTCTACAGGATGTACCACTTACTCCTTTCAGAGCTTCTCATGTTTTAGTGGACACCTCTTGGGAGATTTTGGCTAGCATTTCCTCTTGGCACATTTGGAGAGCCAGATGTACTGAGGCCTTGGATGGCACCCAGATACACCCATTACAGGTGTTCACGGGTATTTGGACTGACACGGTTCACACTTTGATAGCCATATGGGCTAGCATGCAGGGTTCTTCACGGGCAGCCTCTTCTAGAAGGACTATTTTTCTTCGAGTTTGGAGGGGTTCTCCCTTTTTCTCGGAGGCTTCTACCGGATTGAGATGGCACTTTCAGCCTCAATCCTTTCTTTTTTGCTCTTGAGCTTTTCGTGCATTGCATGATGTATCCCGTATGGAGCTTGCTCTAACGGTTTTTCTTTAATACTTAATAGAAGTCTCTTTTTGCAAAAAAAAAAAATTGGAGGATTATCTGTATGGGAGCAATGACGGAAGCAGGCAAGATCAAAATCGAGAGGTTCAATGGAAGATGCAAATTTGAGGATTATATGTACCAGAAAAACCTTTTCTTACCATTAGGTGGGATCACAAAGAAGCTTGCAAGTATGTCAATCAAAGACTGGGAAATTCTTGACAGAAAGGTACTAGGGACAATACGACTATGTTTGGCAGTATCAGTGGCTTTGAACGTTCTTGAATAGAAGACAAAAAAGGACTTGATGAGCATGATGGATACATTGTATATGAGCTTCTACCAAGGTATTTCTTATGAAGTGTCTATTCAATCTATAGATGTCAGAAGGTGGACCTATAGTTGATCATGTGAATCGGTTCAATAAGCCAACCAAGGTCTGTAGTAGTAAACTTTGACAATGAGGCTATGAGTAACTCTATTTCTTGGTCAAACACTTTAAAGTTTGATGATGTCGTTGGTGTTCTCCTTAGCGGGGCAATGAAACAAAAAGCATAGGTGAAGCATTAGGTAATGATTGACTCATGAGAATAGGGGAAAATAAAGGGAGAGAGAAAAGAACCCAGGAAATTGTGACAAGTCAAGAAGAAGTAGATCCAAATCCAAAGGGAACGTGAAGTGCTAGCATTGCGGGAAGAAAGGACACTTGAAGAAAGATTATTGGTTGCAAAAGAAAAAGGAAGGTAGGAAGAAAATGTAGTAGGTATTGTGTTGCAAGATGCCTTAAGTCTCTTATTGGATACCATCATTGATGCACGGGTAGTGGACTTAGGGGCTTCATTTCATGCTACACTTCATAAGAAATATTTTGTACTTGCATAAGGCTAGAAATAAATCCCTCTTAGAAATCCAACTTGCATGTTCTACATGCAAGTTCTACATACAATTCCTACATGCAAGTCCTACATGCGAGTTCTACATGCAAGTCCTACATGCGATTTCTACATGCGAGTTGTACATGCAACTCCTACATGCGAGTTCTACATGCAACTCCTACATGTGAGTTCTACATGCAACTCCTACATGCAACTCCTACATGCGAGTTCTACATGCAACTCCTACATGCAACTCCTACATGTGAGTTCTACATGCAACTTCTATATGCAAGTTCTACATGTAGAGAGAGAATGTCTTACAATTCCTACATGCAGAGAGAGAAGCTCTCCAACTTGTATAAATACCCCATAATGGAATGAAGCCCACACTCTTTGGGGCATTGTGTTGAGTTCTACTTTGGTATTCCAAGCAATTGTCTCAAGTGTCCATGCTTCCTTGCACTCCATGTCCAAAAGCATGTCCTAACCTTGCAACTCCTCCTCCCCTCTCCTCCAACCTTGCAACCCATCCTCTCCCTCTCTTCCTCCCTCCTCCTCCTCCCTCTTCCTCCTCCTCCTCCCTCCTCCTCCTCCTCTTCCTCCCTCCTCCTCCTCTCTCCTCCTCCTCCTCCCCTCTCCTCCTCCCTTCTTCTCCTCCCTCCTCCTCCTCCTCCTCCTCCTCCTCCTCCTCCTCCTCCTCCTCCTCCTCCCTCCTCTCTCTTCTTTCCCCCATGCTCTTACACCTTCTTCCTCTCCCACTCCTATGCTCCCCCTAAACCCTTAGTTCTCAACCCTTAATCTCCATGATCTACAAGGGAGATGAGTTCTCCACCATGTACTCTACTCTAAACCTTGGAATCTCTTCTAAACTCTGGGACCTCCTTCTAACCCTTGGTACCTCCTTCTAAACCTTGAACCTCCTTCTAAACCTTGGAACCTCCTTCTAAACCTTGGAACTCCTTCTAACCCTGGAACCTCTTCTAAACCCTAGAACCTCCCCCTAATGCCTTGTGTATTTCAAATTGACAAAGAGCCCCAATTCTATACAAACAATGGTCCGTGTGCATAGAGAATATCCTGCAAACATGTCAAACATCTTTTCAGCAACAAAAAATTTTAATAAAGCAAGTGCTAAATATTATGATAGTGATAAGATTACCATGCAAGCATAATGTGTGACTCCCCGTATGCTTAAACTCCTCATATGCTTCACCATTAATTGCATAAACTCTTTCACAACCATACTAAACCTTTCATAATACATCTTATCAATTCGAACCTGGCAAAGCAATTTTATCAATGCATTTACCTTTGTCCATACTTTAGCTCTCAAATTTGCTACTTGAAGATCTGAATCCTTATTGGCTATGCATTCACACAATGCTTTGTAGTATTCCCAACCCAAGCTACTTTGAGATAATGTATGTTTGTATGTGTCAAGATTGTGGTTAGATATATATCTAGTGTGCATAAAGAAGCTTGGGACATCATTCACAAATTATTTGGTACAATCATGGAGGCAAGGAAAATTCAACTCAAACATTAGCTCCATGAAATAGAATCATCACAAACTATGTGGTTGAGATAAGGCAAATTATGGGAGGCTTTGTTCTCTCTCTTTTTCCCCCCCTTAAATTATGGAAGGCTTAGTCTCTATGAATTTCAATGTGGAAGATGACAATTTGGTGTTTATCACCTTGAACAGTTTAGGCCCTCAATACAAATCATTGGCCAATTCTATTTTTGTGCCAGGCACTATGCTTGATTTTGAGGAGTTGGTTGCATTATGCATGATGAGAGAGGTAAAGCTTGGGTTCAAAGGCTTCACAAGTAGTGGAAGAGATACATTTTTTTATCACTAGGGTGGTAGAGGTAATTTTAGAGGGTGGAGTGGACCCCAGAGAGACCATGAGAGAGCCTCATATGCCCATCAAAACACTATGGATAGAAATGAGTTTGTCAAAAGAGAAACATGGGTATATGCCAAGAGGAAGCGTGAGAGCCACACCCCATAGTAGAGGAAGGGCTCTCCTATTTCACAAGCTAGAAATTACCACTTTTGTGGTAAGTGTGGGCACTATGAGTGAGATTGTTATGCAAAGCATAATGTCACAAATAGAGGGCATGGTGGAAGACCACAATACAATCATTATTTTGTGGAAGAGAGTATGCACATGACCATGGATATGGCACGCACCTCTTTAGTATGGAGCATGTTATGAGCAGCATGCAAGAGCCTTCATTTAGTGATGACTGGTTCATAGATTCAGGAGCCATGAGTCATATGATGCATCATGGTGAGTGGTTCATTAACAAGGATGAGATGCCCAGTGAGGAGTTTGTTGCCTATGGGGGATGATACCATGCACAAAATTACTCATATTGGTGATATTCCCTTGAGGGATAAGTATGGTGTGGAGAATACATTGGGAGATGTTTTATATGCACCCACAATCACAAAAAATCTTCCTTCCTACCAAAGGTCAAAATAGAGACGTTTGATGCAAGAAAACCCTATTTACGGCAAGGTATGTATGCCAGTAGTGCCGCTAAACAAGACCAAGAGGTTGAATTTTGGCACAAAAGGGTTGTACACCATGATATTGCCTAAGTATATGGCTACAAAGTTCTGTAGATATTCACAAAAGATATCATTCATCATTTGTTCGAATTTCACATGAGCATTTTTGAGTCCAAGAGGGTGTACTAAGTACTTAATGGCCATATCTAGTTTAGGAAGCCATCTTATAGGCATCTTCCTTAGTTGCCCATATCTAGTGGTAACTGGTACAGAGGTTAATCTTTGTAAAATAGGTAGCTCCATGGAGCCTACCATCTGCTCTAGGGAGGGTATATTGGTTCATAATATAAATATACTCAACGTTTTATAGTTAACACATTCTCCAACTTTCATTTTTTGGGTGCTTCAATGGTAGTAGACAATCCTAATTTCTCCCAATAGTAGATGTTCCAACAACAAATGAGATATCTGATCTTCTTCCATTTGGCTCATCCTATAAGGCACCATGCTTATAGGATAATCTCTTGCAATTAGCTCCATCAGATGATCTACCTAATGGGTAGTAAACCAAGTAGCAACTCGGATGGAAATGCATTAGCATACCAATTGTTAGGATCTAACACTAAACATAGTGCAAACATAATCAGCCAAATGTAATAAATATCACCTTCAAGCATAGAGACTAGAGTTCCAACTCACACAAAGCCTATGCCCATAGCTCTGGTTGGCATCCCATACCACTAGAACTTGCTCCAAGGAATTATTAGCATAGTATCTCATAATCTACCACGTAGAAGGTAGGAGACTAGGCTCAAGATCTAGACCTGACCATCGAAATGTGTGTGCACATTGAATTCCAATACAATATCCTTGGCCACTCTTATACAGAAGAGCATACCTCTTCATGGAAAGCATCCTAGTAGTTAAATATAGACAAGTTACCCTTTGCTATTGTTCAAGTCGTCCAATCCCACATTAGCATGCCTCCCTTGATCTTGGGGCCTGTAATAAGTCTACTAATTCGAGGATTAGTGTCTAGGTATATAACAACATAGATGGCTTGGTAAGCATGAAAAGGGGAAGCCCTAGTGGATAGCAATATTCTACTGTACAACCTAGAAAAAGGGAAAATATGGTGGAGCTAGCCTTCGATAGGGAAAGAAAAATTTGCCATGATGGATGGATGATGGATCTGTGATTCAAACACAAGAAGGATCATGTACTACTCACATGGTATATGATATGTTGCCCATATGGTATCCTCTGTCTTTCCCTCATCACCCCTCGTATGACTCACGCCCATGCTCCTCATTCTGGTGCTTACATATGGGGAGTTTTGTTAGAATATGTGAAAATCACAAGTGCATGAAGGTATAAGTGCTAATAGGGAAAGGGCTAAATGGGATTTACCTTGGAATGTGTGGAAAAATGAACAACGGATTAGTCCCACATATGAAGCCAGTAGCCCAATTTCAAGGCATATAAATTCTTGATTATAGATACCTTGGATCCACTTTTGGGTATGAGCCTCAAGGGTAGGGCACTCTCAATACACGGCTCTGCTAGTAATTACCACATGTCACAATGTCAACATGGTATCAGAGCCATAGGCTCAATTATTTGTGAGAAGACGTGCAAGATTGAAGCATGTCACCACACGCGGTAGTAGGGCACAGTCTAGGCAACCGAGATTTGATAATACAGATGGCACTATACAATATATTGCAGCATGGATGATGCTCGAGGAAGCCACACGGACTTATTGACAGTAACAAGATGGTAAAGAAAAAGGTTACTGATGCTCAAAGCTCATAGCCCAAACAATAGATTACAACAAAAATCCATGCAAGAAAAGCCATGTAGGAATACACCAAACTATCATAGCAAGGTTGCAAACAAGGATTGCAAGAAATAACAGTTGTAATACACTGACAAGCTAGAGATGCAAGCAAATGGCAGAACGTAAAGGAATCTAATCGCTAGGTAGACACTCATGCAAAAACTATGATAACAACTAATGCACGTGAGCACAATATCCTAGCAAAGAAGCTTGATATAAAGCAATAAACAAGAGTGACAATGCTCTAGTGATGAGTCCAAAAGACTACAAGCATGAGCAAACTGTGACATGCGACACAAACAAAGGATAGATGCATAGCTCATGTAGATGGTGATAACCACGTAGGAAACATGGCACAAGACACTTGGAAGAGAAATATGGATGAGCCTGGTGGGCAGTAGGCTGAACTGCAAACAATGCAAAAAATGGACATATATGTCAAGGACACTATTTGACCTTGAAGGTCTCTTCTCAAGGACAAAAATGAAGTGTGAAATTTAAACTCCTCCAAGAAGATAATTCCGATCCATGCTGATTAATCAATATGCAACCAAGGATACTAGCACAAGATTGAAGCTACGAAAGGACCATGGAGCACATGCCTCAGAGAATGGACCAAATGCATGCAAGAGCCATGCAGCATGATGCCAATGACAAATTAGAGCATATTGATTACAAATCATGATTGAGTGGGGTTGTTAAAATGTGTGCAATCAAAACCCAAATCATGCCATGAGGGGGGTTGTTAAAATGTGTGCAACCATGAGTGCATGCAGGTGCAAGTATTAATAGGGAGAGAGATAAATGGAACAAAGACATGTGGCAAAATGTAAAAGGGCTTAATCCCATATACGGAGTGGGTAGCCCAATGTCAATCCATATAAATCCTTTGAGATAGAAACCTCAAACTCCTTGGATCCACTTTTGGGGATGAGGCTCCTAAGAGTAGCTAGGTGGCTAAGGGTTCAGGTATCCTCAATGCATAGATCCACTAGGTAATGCCAAATGTCGAAATGTTGACATGTTGATTTTACTTTTCAAGAGGAAGTGGCTCAAATACTCTCCACTCATTCATTGACCCTCTCAAAGCAAATACTCTCTCTCTCTCTCTCTCTCTCACACACACACACACACACACACACACACACACACACACACACATGCACACAAACATGCACACACACACGAACATGCACACGCACATGTACACATGCACATGCACATGCACATGCACACACACACACATGCACACACACACACATGCATGCACACACACAATTAATTTCATAATATTAATAGAGTATATTACAATTTTATGTTTTTTTTTTGAAATTTGAAGAAAAAAGTTGTAAATCCTCGTGAAATTTTAGTTTGTTCTCATAAAAGTTTCAAATCTTGGAGAATATTATAAACCTTTATTTTTATTAGGGCATACAAACTTTCGACTCCAATATAAAAGTTTTGCTTCTTAACGAAACTAGGAGGAAAAAATAATCCATGATGTTAGTGCTACTACCAACATGTCATTGTAATTAGGTCCAGATCTCGAAGAATTTTCACAAGAGGAGGACGTCATAATAACGGTCGTGGATCTACTTTTCCTCTCTAAGAAGTAGTGGATGTATTCACTCCACCCTCTAATACCCTTAGCAGTGTGGTTCTAATAATTGGGGATAGTACTCTGGCTTCAGGACGAGGAGGAGGAGGAGGAGGAGAGGACAAAAACCAACAAATAGATGACGATACAGAAGATCATGGAGAGCAATCAAATCCTCAGAGTCAGCAGCCTGAGGCACCCTACATGAATACAAATATTGCTTAGCGTGGAAGTACATTGACATGAAGGGTGTGCCACATGAGGTTGTGCGATATACACAAATATAGCACCCGTACGATAAAAGAATTACATGCTTTGGTTTTCAAGTAACGATATCATCATTATTCATCTTATAGTAAGAGCACAAGCATTGCAAGTTTTGTTTTTCATTATGTAAAGTAAATCAATCTAATTCCTTCTCAAACTTATTGTCTACTTTCCATCCCACTTAGCAAACTTTTAATGCTCTTCTCTGTCCTCTATCTCTATTATTTCTTTATTATTAGCCTTGACCAAGGAGATGATAAGATGGTCTAGACCCTAGAGAACACAATCAGGTTCATTCCTCCTTGCCTTTGCTGTTTGGAAGATAGTGTTGCCATCCAACTATCAAAGGGGGGATTTTTCAAACCCACCATTTTGAAATCGAGACTGGTTTTGATGGGACTTCTGTCATGACCCACCCTTCCAATGGACACACCCTCAACTTTACAATGAATCTTCCTTGCAATTTAGGCAATAGATGGGGGAAAAGCACTAACATGGAAGGATTCTCAAATCAAAACTGACTTTGATGGGACTTCTGTCATAACCCACCCTTCCAATGGACACACCCTCAACTTTACAATGAATCCTCCTTGCAATTTAGGAAATAGATGGCGCAAAGCTAGCTCAATATAAGATTTTCTTGATGGACATTGTCAATGAGGCTTGTCTAGACTTTCCTCATTACAAGGAGGGCCAAGAAAAGACATTGCTAGACTTCCTTGATGTAATAATTTCCCTTTTTCTCTATTCCTCAAATCCCAAATATGCATTGAGCTAGCAAGGATCAGGACAATCGGATGCTTTCTCTTAACACCTCGTGACCTTTGAAACAAATTTGGAATAACATGTATGGGAATAGTTGACTGCATTTAGCATAAAGCATTTGAAGCGAATATTAAGCCCAATGGGCATGTCGCCGCATACTTGCTCTCGCCACCATAAGCCAGCCATAAACGACAAACTTGGAAATTTTTAGTCCTGCAAGCTGCATCTGCCGCTGGTCGATGATATTCGGGGGCATCAAGAGAGCACTTCGTTCTTTCAATCATTCAATTTTGTTCATTTTTGTGATTGAAAACGAGTAACTCCACTGATAAAAATAGTTGCGCAATGTTCTTGCTGTGCCGCTAGGCAGTATCAACGTCCCCACATGAGCTCCCAACCCTCATTGTAACTTGGTATTTATCTTCTTGAAAATAATTGGTGGAAGTAAGGCAAGATTTACATTTGTCTGCCTATAAGTCCAAAAATGGGATCTAACAAGAAATGGATTTTCCATGAATGGCCTTCAGAGATGGCCCGCAAGCTTGTCCGCCTGGCCTACAAGTGCCAAAATGGGATCTCAACCAATGCTATTCAAGAACCGGTGGTGCTTAGTCATGGACGAGAAATGAATTTTCCATGAACTACAGAAGGCTGACTGTGAGGATTTCCTATGAATGGCCTTGGGAGGCCATGAGGGAGCTTGTCTGCTTGGCCTACAATTGCAAAAATGGGATCTAAACTAACAATATTCGAGAGCTGGTGCACATATTTTAATGGAGGAGCAAACCAAAAAGGAGGAAATAAGCTAGATGATGCTACTGCTACCTACCTAGCTAAAGAATGGCATGATGAGTAAGTTGATTAGAGCCAAGGTCACATGCACTTATTGGTTTTCTTCCCAATCCTCAGCCTTGTGCTACTTATATAGAAATGCATGGATAAAAAATGAACACAAATTGACCAATACAAGTTTCCTTAGAAAAGGCTTTTACATCTCTCATTTTGAGAAAGTTAACATGGCTCGAAATTCCCTTAATCAAGGACTTTGGGTGACTAAAAACCAATTCAAGAGGTCAAGGTAAATGGGAATACTTTCAAGAACAAGTTGGAAAAAGTGGATTGTAGGAGAACAAGATCTCATTTTTTGAGATGAAAAAAGTGGTTATATATTATTCATAAGATCTTACAACAAGTAGCTTCCATTTCTCACACGAGAGTTATAAAAATTGTTTAGATAGTTCATATCTAGTTCAGAAACAACAAAGTTGAGATAAGGGTATCAAATAACATAAGAGGTCACAAGCTAGATCTACAAAGGATCTACACTATTTCCCAACATTTCGTTACAAGTAGATGAAAATTTTGCTCCTTGTACCTTTGACATCTTCTACAAATCCCATCACCCTTCCTAATAGAATCTCCTCTACAATTAGTCTAGACAACTTTGTGTGAAATAAGCCAAAGCAAAGTGGACATTTTCTCAGGAATAGTCTTGGTCCAAATTTTAGTAAACCTAGACTTCCATTAGAGTCTATTGTTTGCTAATTTCCACCTAGTATTTAGCACTCCAAAAACTCCCTCAATGTCATTAGAGAGACTAAATAAGGAGGAAAAAAGAGATGCTCCAACCTAGATGAACTCTCTTCTGTATACCAATATGGACCCCCTTTCCATTGGGTCTAGTCATTCCATAACCCCAATCTACCCATGGCTAGCTCAAAATCCTAATTAATAAGGTTGAATTCCCTTCTAATCTAAGGCCCATACTTCCTTTTTTTTTTCCATTTGTGCAAGCCCTTTTTTAAGCCCTTTTTTAACAAGAGCCTGGCCTTGTCTATGTCTTTATCATTCATTGAGTATATTCTCTTTAAAGATTTTAAAGACCCAAGTAGAATCAATTCCATAAAGAAGCCTCACAAGGAAAAATAATCTAGCTTTTTCATGAATGACTTCCACTGAGGGTCTCCTTTTATGAAGCAAGGTTCACAGTTACACAAGGTAGAAAGCATTAGATCTTTTCACTTGGGGGCCCTCAAGGATCTTACCAAGAAAAAGTTCCTTAAGAGAAATTGAGCCCAATCAAGTCCAAGGCAAAGTGAATACTTTTATTATCTAGGAGGTGCTAGTTTTAATGCAACTTGCTCTATGTTAACCACTACCAACCCTCCTTCCTCCTTGGGCCTTGTGTAGAATGACCACTTGACCTTGAGATCCTTTTCTCACCTCCCCAAAGAAAGGATGTGCACATTCTAATAATCTTTTCAAGCATTTCTTTAGAGGAAGCCTATCTTTAGAGGAAGCCTATCTGGAGAGACACAAAATGGCAATAAGATACTTGCAATTGTCAAACCATTCTCCTCCTAGCTAAGGTAGCTTAGAACCCTCTCCATTTATACCTTTCTAGGAACCATTTCCACCTATCCTTCATATTTATCTCAAAGCCCATTTCTAGAAGTTTAAACATGGTTTCTTTAGGAATCTTGTGGCATTCCCAATAGCTTCAATCCCTCTTGATCCTCACCACTAAGAGTAGCATATCTTATTTTAATGTGATTAATACGTAATCTTAAAGCCTTACAGAATGTATTTAAGAATTCTATAGCTCCCCTAACATTCTTGGGGAGTGTTCCTAGGAGTGAAATTCATATTATCTACAAACTATTGATTTACAAGTTGTTTCCTTGTAGGTAGTCCAATAGCTTTGATGTTTGTTGTCTCTGTGCCAACGTGGACTTAGGTAGAACAGAATGTGTGTGTAGAGTAGTGGCAAAGCTCCAGCCACTCCATCGACCACCACCCTACTCCCATCCTCACATGGTAAGTTACTTCGAGCCCATCTCGTAGCAGCGATAACCTAGCCATCCACCCACTGTCCATTGGTCCTCAACAATGCCGTTACATCGAGAAAGACTTGGAGAGTGTTCAGGTGACCACCTATTCCTCCCTTTGGATTTTCGTCAAAGTTTTCCGTCTGTCAAGTTTTTTTTCTTTTTTCTTTTTCCCTCCCCTCCACCACCATCCCCTCCATTCCCCCCCCCCCCCCTCTGTTTTTCCCCCTCCCTCCATTCTCCCCCCCTCCTCCATCTCCACCACCTCCCCCTACACCACCCCCTCCCCCCCTCCATCTGCACCACCCTCTCCCCCCCTCCATCTCCACCACCCCTTTTCCTCACCCCCTTCCCTCCACCCCTCCCCCTCCACCCCCTCCCCTCCCCCCTCCATCTCCACCACCCCCTTCCCTCCACACCTCCCCCTCCATCACAACCCCCTTCCCTCCACCCCTCCCCATTTCCACCACCTCTTTCTTCCCTCCCCCCACCCCCCCTCCATCTCCACCACCCCCTCCCCCCCTCCATCTCCATCACCCCCTTCCACCACCACCACCCCCCCTCCACCACCACCCCCTCCCCCTTCCCCCCCCCTCCATCTCCACCACCACCCCCTCCACCACTCCCTCACCCCCTTCACCACCCCCTTCCCCCCCCCCATCACCCCCTCTCTCTACCTCTTCTCTCTCTCTTTCCCCCCCCTCTCTGTCTCTTTCCTCTCTCTCTCTCTTTCCCCTCGCCCTCCCTCTTCTCTCTCTCTCTCTCTCTCTCTCTTCCCCCCTCTCTCTCTTTCCCCCCCTCTCTCTCTCTCCCTCTCTCTCTTTCTCTTTCCCTCCCCCTCTCTCTTTCTCTCTCTCTCTCTCTTCCCCCCTTCTCTCTCTCTCTCTCTCTCTCTCTCTCTCTCTATCTCTCTCTTTCCCTCCCCCCCCCTCTCTCTCTCTCTCTCTACCCCTCTCTCTCTCTCTCTCTCTCTCTCTCTCTCTCTCTCTCTCTCTCTCTCTCTCTCTCTCTCTCTCTTTCTCTCTCTCTCTCTCTGTACCCCCCCTCACCGGTTGCTCCCTACACAAAACTAACCTAACTAACCTACCTACTAAGCAAGGGCCTTAAGGCCCTTGCTGTTGCCAAGGGCCAGTGCCCGCCACCCAAGCGACACCTACGTGTAGCACCAGCCCCAAGGCGGTGTGCCAGCGGTGCCCGCCCAATGCCACCCCTCCGCCCCTCACACACCCCTCTGTCCCTCCACAGTACCACAGCGCCCCCCTCTGCCCCGCTACCCCTCACACGCCCCTCACCCGCCGCTCCACTCTCCCCTCCCCTCCCCTTTGTGCAAACCCCCCCCCCCCCCCCCCCCCCAGCCACCGCTGTGCGGAATCCCCCCCCCCCCCCAACGATAATTTTTTTTAATTTTTATATTAAAAAAAACCCTAACTTACCCATAAATTTAACCCTAGGTTAGTTAAACCTAGGTTAGGTTAGGTTAGTCTAACTTAGGTTAGTTTAACCTCGATTAGTGACTAATAGCTAGATTAGTCTAACTAACCTTTAGATAGTAATTAATAGTAGTTAGTAAGAGTAGTTAGATTAACCTCCCAGTTACAGTAGTTGGGAGGATATAATTAGTTTATCTAACTAGAATTATCTTGGTTCAACCCTCAGTTGGACTTAAAGTCCATTCACACCACTCTTAAGACAACCTACTTTAACCCCTCATAACTCATCAGTTTGGGACCCAAACTGGACCCCGTTTGAACCCAGATTTCACACACAAAAACACCATGCTACGAGGTATTTTTCTAGCCCACTGCACACCATTTTAGCATCCCTAGCACTCGCTCATTCGTGCCCCCGTGTGAGTCTCATTTCATAAAAATTCACTCGTATCTTCATGCCGTGACCTCCGATTAACGATCCGTCTACACCGCCGTAGTTCCCTACACATGTAGGACAATCTTAGGCACATTATTAACATGACGGTCCCTACACAAACTAACACCACTCTAACCATCCCAACAAAACTACATCCACACTCGCACTTGCGGCAGAGACACCCTTTGCAAATCTCGCCCAATCTGCATGCACCTATGTTCCGACTAACACCTCTGACTCCAACGCTCACCAAATTTGCATACAACTCCACTGCAACCACCGCCCTTGACAATCCTCTACCCTGAATCCCCCCCTGAGATTCAATCACTCCCTTTAACTCCTCCTCGCCACAACATGGTTGGACGCCGTCGCAACAATGAAGGGGATATCGACCTTAATGCAGAGGCTGACAATTTCTTTAATCAAAGAAATAATAACAAGCAGGGCAAACACCCCTTGGGAAAATTGGAACTTCCCAAATATAATGGTAGGGGAGATCCAGCCGGATTCCTCTAGCATTTTGATGCCGCATGCCGAGTAGGTGGAGATCAATCCCATGAAACCAAGGTGGCTTGGTTTCCCATGGCCTTAACTGATGAAGCGTCTGAATGGTACCTAGACCTTCTAGTGGAAGAGCATGCCACATGGGACCTACTTCAAATAGATTTTAAATGACGCTTTCAAATGGAGAGGCTACAAGATGATCCCTCTCTCCAACTAAGCAAGACTGAACAAGGCCAGCGAGAAGATGTATGCATGTACCTGGGTAAGATGAAAATATTAATCACCAAATGTGACCCACGCCCAGATGCAAAGTACCTCACGGCATAGTTCATTGTTGTAGGAATAAGAAAGAAAATATGAAAGGATATGAAAAAGATTAGCAATTGCTATGAAACTTTTAGTATTGCTCATGCGGTAGCCATTGACATCGAGGATGGCATGACTGAGTCAGATACTAGTAGTGATGATGACATATCTAGTACATGAGATAAGCACTCAAAAAAGGGCAAATCAACGGCCACTGCTGAAACATCAAATGAAGATTGCCTAGAGGCCATGACAATGAAGCTGAAAGAAGACATGATGCAGGACATGGAACAAAAACTTCACTTGTCTCAATTGGCCAACTCAGACATATCCACGGCAAGAAAATGTCTAGTGTCCACACTGCATGGCCAATCATATAGCAAATGAGTGTCTGGTCCTAAGAGCCAGGATCATTGCACAAGCAAATCCATCACCAAGGTTGTGGTGCCATATCTACGTCATTGGTGACCATGATGAAAATAGTTGCATCTTCAACATGCACAACAACCTGCCTCGACCTCAACAATACCAAGCGGCACCCATGCTAGTGTATAGGAAACCGGCACTTGCATAAGCACCCCAAGCTCCAAGGCTAAATCATGTTCCCGTTTGGACACAAGTCCCACAAACACTTAGGAATCCGAATCCATGACCATATCCAAGAGCACCAAACCCAGCTCCTCAGGCAGTTCCAATACATCAATTACAAGCCGAGGAAGTAGACTTGTCATTTGACTATGAAACAGAGTACCCAATGTACTATGTAGAAGGTGCAGAGGGTCTAATACCAGTTTATGCAAATCAAGTATGTCCCAACACATATTGAGCACCAATCAAGTGCTACAGTTGTAGCGAAAATCACTGGATCACAGAGTGCCCTCATTGTGGTAGCCCTGCTACTTTCCAACCACTCTACAGAGATTGTGGCATAGGACATGCTTGTATGGATTGTCCCATGAAAAATAAGGTCTGACAACAAACAAAGGATAAGCTTGACGTCCCAATCGGCATCATTGGGGTGGACCATCAAAGTCTGGGTCCGGCAAGTGTAGTATCAAAACTTGTACATGTAATTACACGCCAACAGAAAGAGGCTACCAAGGACCCTAACATTCCAATCCAACCAAAGCGACTTCTTAAAAAGGAAGCACAAGTGCCTCCACCTCCACCAAGAAATGAGCAGTTGAGCTCATCCACATCAACTCCTGAGCCTCAAATAAAAGAAGCTCCATACCCCAATGCAAAGGTGGAGAAGGCTCGTTTTCAAGCACTTCAACCATGGGTACAAAAGGAACAAGCTCAAGACCCAATCCATGACTTGGCCCCACAAAGTATTGATACTCTACTCGAACCTTTGTTCCAACAATAGACTCCACAACATAATGTACCACCACATCAACTTGAAGGAGCCGCACTCTCTAGCATCCTAAGTTGCCTTGTGTCAATTCCCATCGGAATCCTCCTATGGAATTGTCCCAATCTCTGGGAGAGTCTCAAAGGATGGATTGAACTTGCAAATCCCCCTCCACCTATGAACGACATTGAAGATATCCCTGTGTAGATGGGTGAGAGAGATAACATATGTAACATTATTGTGCCTTTGATCCACAAGGCATCTAATGAAGTCCAAGCCATAGTGGATGGTGGAGTAGGTGTAAATGTCCTATCAAAGGAGCTCTACAAAGAATGGGGTCTCCCACCAATGCAAAAGGCTAATTTTAGCATACACCTTGCCGATGATTCACGGGCTAAACCCTTGGGAATAGTGAATGGCGTGTCCACAAAGATCGTAGGAGTCCGCTTTTCCCTACAATTGACAATCTTGGATCTCCCCAAAAAATCCTATCAAATCTTATTGGGACGTCCTTGGTTATGGGAAGCATCAGTCCTCCATGACTGGGAAGCTGATAGACTGACAATCCAGAATCGTGACATTGTAGTCAGGGTGAATGTGGGAACATGAGCTATAAAACCAATTATGCCTAGAGCATTGGATGACACATCTTCCACGACAATCTTAAGCAAATCAGCTCCCCTGCAACAGCATGCCATAGTAGGTGACTCACAAAGCTATGTCAATAACTGGATATAAACATTGGAAATGATCAATAACTGCCATTCATTAGACCCCATCTTCTCACAGATAGATGCTAAGGCGCTACAGGTAGATCCTCCACTCACACATGAAGAATCAATCAATCTAGAGATGCCATTCTTTATGGCTGACCTCGAGTGGGGGATAATGAACTTGAACAAGGTACCCATACCAATGATGACTTAGATTTTCCTTGGGACCTTGAACCTAAGGCTGAGAATGCTGAAATTGAAGAACAAATCTTTGATATAATGACTTAGCCATTCTGCATGCCCTAATGGTAGTCGAACTCCCAAAAGTTGAACCAAAGTTGAATAATAGCAGAAGATCCCGCAAGAAAGCTACAGGAGGAACTCGCAAAAAAGCTAAGGCCGAGCACTTCAATGAATTCGAACGAGTCCAAACAAGGATTGTTGAATTGTACCTTGCAAAGCCAACTCACTCAACATTGGAACCACCGCCTCTTGAATGGTCCCGTGAGGGACTGGAAGGAGTATGCACAGCAAATGAACCCTTACTTGGAAACACCTTACCAGTGGAAAAGTCCCCACAGTTTCCAACGTAAGAAGTTTCGAAAATATAAGCCACATGTGTGGATGAAGTTCGATCAAGAGACTTCAGAAAAAGAAAGTCAAAAAGAGCCTAACAAATTGGTAAATGCAACTATGCCACCTGGTACACATGGCACATGTTAGGCTAGTTCAACACCATCAGAGGCAGATCTTTGAGAAGTGCTAGAATACTTCAAGAATTACACAAGTGGCAGTGCACCAATAGTAATGCCAAGACCACTAAGGGAATCTGAAGTTCAAGAAACCGATAGCATTGGAGAAACTCCAATCTATGAGGGATCGGCAAAAACATGCACAATAAACCTCGCCCTTGAAGGGGAGGAAGAAAAACTGGTTTTCATTGGGAAACAACTTCAACAAGAAGATGAAACCAAACTCAAAGCACTCCTAATGGAATACTGTGACTGCCTAGCATGGTCATACAAAGAGATGAAAGGAATTTCACCTGATGTGGTAGTACACACGATACCTATAAGGGAAGGTGCTCACCCTAAGGTATGTGGACCTTATCGCACAAATCCTAAGTATGGCACCATGGTTTATGCTGATGAGCTACAAAACTCCTAGATGCCAAATTCATCTACGAGATAGAGCACATTCATTGGGTTTCACCCATCGTCATTGTGCCTTAACACAACAATAAGCTCAAAATATGCATAAACTTAAAAAATGTGAATCCTGCCACAATTAGGGATCACTATCCCCTACCCTTAACAGAAACACTATTGGAAAAGGTGGCAGGTTCAGAAATATATAGCTTCTTGGATGGCTTCAGTGGCTATAACCCAGTGCAAATTGCTCCTAAAGACCAATCAAAAATAGCATTTGCTACAGAATGGGATATTTTTGCATATAGAGTCATGCCATTTGGCCTTTGTAATGCCCCAACCACATTCCAACGAGTCATGTTCACAGCTTTTAGGTCTATTTCTGAATAAGTTTTTACAGGTGTTCTTGGATGATTTGTGCATCCATTTAAACAAAAAAGACTACTCGAAATCTCTTGAAGCAGTACTAATCAAATGTAGGGAGTATGGCATCTCCCTAAATCCAACAAAATGCTAGTTTATGGTCACCCACGGAGTTGTTTTGGGACACATCGTCTCTCAACGTGAGATTGCAAAATTGACATGGACAAAATCAAAATCATCATGGAATTGCCTCCTCCTACAAATTCCAAAGGTGTACAAGTCTTTATGGGACATGCCGGCTATTATAGAAGATTTATATTGCGGTATGCCATGATAGCTAGACCACTTTACAAATTAGTGGAATTCTTATGGACCGAAGAGTGCGACCAAGCCTTTGAGCTTTTAAAGTGGTGCCTAATCACAGCACCCATCCTTATATCTCCCAATTGGGATATTGATTTTCATGTTCATACTGATGGATCCAAGTATGTAATTGGGAGTGCGCTTTGTCAACCTGGTGAACATAAGAAAGACTACCCATTCTACTTCACAAGTCGACAACTCAATGATGCAGAGATCAACTATACCACCACAGAAAGAGAAGCCCTAGCAATGGTGTATAGTGTAAAGAAATTTTGGCACTATCTACTGGCAAATGATTTTGTCTTCTAGACTGACCATCAAGCATTGCTTTATCTTATGAACCGTCCATGTACGATAGGAAGAATAACCAGATGGCTTCTCTTGCTTCAAGAATTCAACTTCAAAATAGTGATCCCGAAAGGGTGCCCAACACTACATTGCCGATCACATGCCTCGTGTCAAATTGAGAGAAGAAGCCACTGGAGTAGAAGATGACTTACCAGATGCCACACTATTTCAAATAGATGCTGTTCCAGAGTGGTGTGGAGATATCATTGGGTACTTGATGGTGGTAGGAAGACCACCCCCTGAAATGAAAGTAGTAGATGCCAGAAAATTGATTCTAAAGGCTGCACCCTATCAACTCATTGCAGGACAACTGTACAAGATGGGCAAGGACCAGATATTAAGAAGATGTGTAATGCCTCATGAGATCATGCCAATCTTGAGTGAAGTCCATGAAGGCATTGCAGGAGGACACTTCCAAGGGGAAGCCACAGTAAGAAAAGTTCTCCTCGCAGGCTACTAGTGGCCAACACTATGGGAAGATGCCTATGAATATGTAAAAGGCTGTGATGTATGCCAACAGACTATTAAACCACAACACAAAGACTTCAATCCCCTAACAATAGTTGTTGCACAAAAACCATTTGAAAAACAGTGGATTGACTATGTGGGTCCCATACATCCAGTAGCAGCAAAAGGAACACAGACATGCTACATCATTGTGGCCATTGATTACTTCACAAAATGGGCTGAAGCTAAAGCAATTAGAAAGGCAGATGCTAGAAGCACAGCAAGATTCTTATACGAAAATGTGATCACCCGATTTGGATGCCCCATTGAAATTGTGTTGGATAGAGGCACACATTTTGTCAATGAGGTAATCCAAGAACTCTTGTGTGGCTTCATGGTAATCCATAGAAAAAGCACACCCTACTACCCCCAAGGGAATGGATAGGCCGAATCCACCAACAAAATAATATGCATTATCCTCACCAAGGTAGTAGAACCACAACATTCTGATTGGGCAGAGAAATTGAATGTAGCCTTATGGGCATATAGAACCACACTCAAGGTTAGTATAAGGAACACACCTTTTCAATTGGTGTACAACCTTGAAGCTGTGGTCCCACTAGAATTTGTAATTCCAAGTCTACTCATAGCAGTAGAGGAACGCATGGGAGACCATGAATCCTTGAACGAAAGGCTCTATCAGTTGGAGAAGCATAAAAAGACAAGACTAGTCACCTACCATGCCATGACAACAGAAAAATGCAGAAGAAAGGCATGGTTTGACAGAAATTTAAAAGCTAAAGACATCAAGGAAGGCGACTTAGTCCTGTTATACAATGCCAAAGTACACAAGGGGAAACTAAAGTATCTAGGTCAAGGACCATACCGAGTATGAAAGATGAATCCCATCGGAGTTGTACTGCTAGAAACATTGGATGGAGTCCAATTCAACACAATAATAAATAAGAGCTGACTAAAGCACTACTACATCAACACGCAAGCCATCCTTGACAAAAACGAAGATTTGGGAAACCAAGTCTTCCTTAGTTAGGATTAGATTGTATCACTAGCACTCACTTGGATATGTACGTCTTCGCACATATAGGTAGCATTAATCGATTTTAACCTAGGGCTTAGAAGTGATGCCTGAGTTCTAGCTGCCCTATGAAAATCCCAGCAACAAAAAAAGCATATAGTTAGTCCCTACCTAGCTACTAGGTCATGCGTACTCACACGCTTTCGCTTAGCCACATAGATGATTGCATGAATAATTATACCACACACTTTCATTCCACACTCTCAAAGCATGTATAAAACTAAGATCTCTCTCTCTCTCACACACACACACAGAAAGGTCATACCGGCATGCCAACCAATCTAATGATCAATGGTACACCACATGCATATGGATGCATGTTCAGAAAAGATGATGCCACTAAAGAGGATGCACAAAAAGAGCCCACCGCCTCAACCATGAGACCCCCTCCAGAGTTTGCAGCCATCTACATCCTCTCAACCACGGCGACCATAGGCATTCGTGGTCTAGAGCGATAGCTCCGAAGAGGATTCAGTGCATGACCAAGAAGAACAAATGCCACCCCAATCACCACTGACCTACATAGCCATTGATGGGGCCCAGTCACTGGAACTTATTTGGCCACCCACATTGACTTATGCTCTTTCCCAAGAAGCAACAACTTACTTAGAGCAAGGGGGTCTAGGCAGTTTGCATGAGAGCCTAAAATCTTTGGAGGATAGTCCTACAATGACCACATACATCAAGGACTTTCTCCATTCTTACCACTTTAGCAATGCAAAGGTTGGCAAGTACAGTACAATCACTATACATCAAAGCCCACTAAACATTATCCTCGACAGTACAATCATTCAAACGACTTTCTCACTGCCAACACAAGGTGCCAAATACCCTAAACGGCCTGTCGATGCAAAGTTTCTCGAAGTATAGTCTCTCCTCACCAAGGACACACTATTCCATAGGGATGCCATATTGCTTCGCACAATCCTTAACCATTGCCTCAAGGAAGCAGCACAATTCCTATCCACAACCCTGGGGGTTAAGTGCAACAAGAATCAATCCCTTCCACTCCGCACATTTGATTTGTTGAGTAGGAAGCTAAAACAAGACTGGGTCCAGGACTTAGTCATCTTCTTTACAAAGAAACTAGATGGTTCTTAAGGCCAAAAATGTAAAATTCCACACTTATTGGCCATAATCATCAAAAAAGAACTACAAGAAAGAGAAATGACTCTGCCTCAGTCACCAAAACCAATTGAGGAGTTGGACATACCCTTGTCACCAGTATGGGAGCTGTCACAAACTTCTCCTACTATCACAGTGATAAGTGCAGATGCCTTAGTAGAAATACCTATTTTGGAGGTCGGGATTGAGGAATTGCCCCAAGAGATGCTACAGCTCAATGCACAACTGCAACCAATATATCTCCAACAGCAGCAGCAACCAAAGCTCAAGGCAAGATCGGCACCAGAACTTGAGGAAAGATTGGCACTTGATCAGCACTAGAACCGCCCATCGACGCCATGCCAGTCGATGAGCCACAAGGGGAGCTAGTGCCAGATCAACAGTATGACTATTGTACACAAGAGACTAAAATACCATTGGAACAACCTCTCCCAAGTACTACAGAATCATCGGGATGGCTACATGGGCACCACTTGTATCAGTAGTATTTCCAGACCTCATCATCGTCTGTCATTCTCCATCAAGCTAGCCAAATGATCCAAATGTCAGAACTATTCACTAGCTTGGCCAAGGAAGAATATGCAAGAGAATTGGCTAGATAGACTGCAACAAAAATCGAAGACCAATTCCAGGAAATCGCCATAGAGGTCAAGGCACTTCGGGTGCAGATAGATGAGAAGGAGAGAGAAGAAGTGCGCATGAACCAAGCTCTCCAAGCTCAAGAGAAGGCAGTGAGGGATGTGACTCCAACCTCCACCAAAGTCAAACATAGCTGGCAGCAGCAATACAAGCAATGGCATTCCTACATACCTACTATAACTCCTTGACATCTGCACATGCTGAACAAATGGAGGTAGTGGCAGAAGCTTGACTCACTCTAATTCACAAAGAAGAAGAGCTCCAGGATTGCAAAGACAAGCTTGAAGACATGAAACAATCTTTGGTAGTACGTGCCTTCAGCATTGACGAGCTTACAAGGGAATGCAGAATCTTAAAGGACCAACTTGCTACTGCTCAAGAGGCCAGCACTTCACAAGCACAAGTCTTGGACCAATGGTCCAATACCACTGAAGACATTCCTCAACAGGCAAAGGTCACCTTGCAAAATGAGAAAGCTTAAGGAGGCATATACAACCATCTACCAGCAATACAAAGAAAAATGAATGAGATGCACTCCCAAAAGATAATCATCTCTAAGCTTGAACTCCAATTGCTAATGCACAACGAGGCATTGGAAGACAACACCAATGAAGCCCCACTACATTGCACAATGGTGGTGTACCAAGAGCTTGTGGCTGCTCTACAAGTGGAAGATCACCTCAACGCACGTGTGCTTATCCAATGGAAGCAACTCCAAATCGGGATCATATCTGCTCATCCAACAATCAACTGGGAATATTCCATAGGGACCAAAACCTTGCGCATAATTTGCCAAGACTTGTTCGAAGATGAGAAAAATATCTTCTGCCTGTCTACACATGCTGGGTTTATAGCACTCAGGACGGATGCTTTCGTTGCATATGTATGCCTCATGGGTAGTCCTCCCCTCAGGGTTATTGCAGGTTTGTTGCCATTGCTACAAAGGCCATTACTATTGTTTGCAAGGCATGACATAACCGACATCCCACCCATGCAGCTGATGATCCCATCGCACTAGCAAAAAGAAGTGTTGGAAGATGACAGGGCCTATCTCCCGACTTCCCATATCTAACCACTCTTTTTGCCAACCTCATAACCTCACTTACCCTTGCTGCTACCACCCTCTTAACCTTCCCGAGCTCCATCCTAACATCTATTCCCTCCATCGTCTCTTTGCTCATGCCTCTCACCATTTTCAACTAACCCAACAGTCACAAACTTATGAGCCCCTCACACCTAGCTTCTTCCCCTCCCTTGCTAATCCTACACTTGAGGATTACCAAGATGCTCTAACCATTTGACTAGTCCTTCCCCCCCTCCCCTTTGCTCCCCCTTTCGCAACTAACACTCTTCCATATTTCTCCCCCATGTCCCCAGATTCTCTCCCTACCCTGTCATCACCTCCGACACTCCTTGTGCTTCCATCAGTAGAAAATGACACAGTATTGGATTTTGAATATCAAGATTCCCTACGTCTCTCACTGGAACATGACTCGAGGTCCTAAGCTACACGTATACTACAAACAATAACCCCGATATATCTGTAGGTGACAAAAAGCCTCGGAACCCTGCATACTGAGAACACCCTGCTCTTCCTACGATAGCCATGGGAAAGAGCCAACAATGTTTCCTTCCTCTACTCACTTGTGCGACAACTAGCCCCAAGAGTCAAAAGCTATAGCAAATAGAAGGGGAGCTAAAAGACAACCCTACCTGATAGACATTTAGAGGTTGAAGGAATACATTCATATAAATCTTTTCTATGGCATTAGTAAGAAGGACCTTGACTTAAGAGACATACATTGGACCTAAGACCATGTCCTGCAGATTATTGGATTTGAAATTTACGTTCTAGCCTATAATATGCCCTATCAAAATTCAATTTTAAGAATCATATGTCCTAGCTTGTGTCTTTTGCATATTCACAACCTTCCTAGATATTCACAATGGCTTCCAGCCAATGTTTTCCCTTTATTAAATCTTTCTACTCTTGGAGTATCCAAGTGTTTATTCTTCTTTGTATTTTGAAAGCTAGTGCTTTGGCAAAGATCTCGTAACTGTTGTTAAACATGGTGAGAGATCTCCAATTTCTTAGCTCCTTCTTGTTGCCCTTTTTTGGAATGATTTGTCCATTACCTTGACAAGGTGATTGTTGATTAGGACACCCTCTTTCCATACTAGAGGGCGATAAATATCAACCAACTCCCAAAAAATCTTATATAACTCTATTGGAAGTCCATCTTCTCTGGGGGTCTTACCATCTGCCATTACATCAACAACCTCTTTGAGCTCTTTTCATGTTAAGGTGTATTCTAGGAAGACATTGTCAAAATTATTTTAAAAATGTTCTTGAATTATATGCATATTTTACGCAAAGGATGCTTGGTTTGAGAATCACATTATTTTAGTAGAATAATTTCATGATTGGGTCTTTTTCACCTGATGAGTTTAAAGGTCTGTGTTTTTCAATCTTTCTAGAGCACCAGTCTCTATAGTAGATTTTGGTCTCACTTAATTTGACCTATTCTTGTAATCTGAATATAGTTCTTCCAGCTTTTCTATGATGCACTTTATATGGTTCATTCTTATCACTCTAATTTTAGCTCTGTTTTTCTCAGCATTTTTTAGCAGATTTTGAGTGCTTTTAACTAGATTTGCTAGGAGACAGAGGTAGGCCTTGGTTTTGGGGTGGGGATCCACATTGCATTTGACTTATTCTACACACTCTTCAAATGGAATAGTTGGGGTTGTGCCTTGAACCATGAAGGTTTTCTTTTTCCCAACCCAAAATCACATACAATAGAAAAAGAGTTGTGACCAAAAGAGTGTATTGATGATAGGCTAAGTGATTTGCTTAGCAAATCTTGAGAAAGGTAAATTTGCCAAGTCTAGCCTCCCACATATTCTCTCCACCCTATCTATATAGTCTCAATGGCTATTAAAGTCAGCTAATTGAAGAGAATATTTTTACCATTCATGTATTTTTGCACCTTTGATAATAACAAGTCCTTTGCCCAACCATTTGTCCAATTTGTCTTCCACCATGTTGAAATCCCCCAAGATGAAGGTATTGCCCCGTATCATTGAGAGAGATTCCCATGTATGGATTCTTCTTTGGGCACTAGTAAAGGCATATACTGACACTATTGTAAACTACATTCCTTTCATAACACATTGCAAAGCTATCCATCGTTGTTCACCATCATGCTATCTTTGAGTTGCAACCGTAATAGAAAGTTTAGGGAGAGAGAGCTTGACTTCTTAGAGAGCTAGAAAGGTCAGGGAGAATTAGTGAGTCCACACACATCTAGTGTGAGGCAAGCTGACTTACCTCTTTTTTTTGTCCGTTTTTAGCCCTTGGGTTGGGGGCTTTGCTTGGACAGGTTATCCCTTAATTTGGGACAGTCTCCTTTTGTTATGCATAATAGCCAACAATTCCCCTTCAATGAAATCCTCTTACAATGCTCAACTATAGCTATACAAGATACTAGCTAATGCACTAGAATTGGCAACAAAATGAAAGCAATGTATTGGAAGTAGTTATCAATCTTAAGAGAATAGGTGCCCCTATTACTTAATTAGTTCGGGGAGGGGGGAGTGGTATATGATTGCAAAATATTTAAGCATAAAGGGGAGAGGGGGGGGCAATAATTAGTCTCAAGTGAGGGAGGGAGAGAGGTTGAATTAAATTAAAAGGGGGGGGGGGGGGGGGGGGCATTAAAGAGGGATGGACATGTGAGATTGGGGAAGGGGAGGACCACTTATGAAAGGGATTAAAGAGGAAAGGACATCCCAAAGGGGGAGGGGGATGAGGGAGGATTTCTAATACTATTACAAGGAAAGAGGCATTTAATATTAATAGCCTAGTGGTAGGGCTCATGCTTTGGAAAAGGAAGGTTTTGGGTTGACATTTTGGTTTTGGGTTCTTGAACGTTTGGGAAAGCCCACTCGGTAGAGCCCTACCGAGGTACTTCAAACCCTCTGGTGTCCTAGTTTAAATGCTAGGGACCGCATTTCTTGAAGGATTCTCCTTACAGAGATCATACCCCCGCCGCTCCAACCATGACCAACCCCACACCCTTGTGTGCGGGGTGTGGGACTGAGCATCTATTCCAGGACCGTCCCACGAGGAGACCGACCACCCTAATCATCCTGCCAAAGAGCACCAACCTTAATCTTCTTAGCATCAAACAAGCCCAAGTGGCCACAGTGCCCCTACAAGTCATCATGAGGATGCAAGCTAAGGCATTAGGCAAAGCAATGAAGAAGCTTGCAAGGAAGGGTAAAGGACCCCTATCGCTCGGCCCCGAGATCCCTCAACACCCCCTAACCAAGTCCAAGAAGACCATTTGGGTGGGTGACGGCTCCGACCAGGTGCTTATCCAGGACGGTTCTGATGAGGAGACAGCCACTCTCGCCACCTTGCCCTCCTATAAGGAGACCTATCTTGACCCGGTTTTGGAAAAGCAATACGTAAAAGATGCTCAGAACTTGGTACGGGATTGCCAAGTGAAGTTCGAGCATCGGCTCAAGGCAAGTAGAGGGTCACATACTATTCATCCAGCCCACTTAATGGGCCACCGAGGGGCAAAATCGCTCAAGGTTCCAGAGAGAGTGGAAGAAGAGGAGCACCTCAACCTCGATTAGTCAGAGGCTCTGAATCTGATGCAGAAGATGTTCCAGGATGAACCAATGCTGCAAAACCTCCAGGAGGAAGGAGACTTGTACAGCTTCGAGGACCTGTTGTCCATGGAAGAAGATGCTTCACAAGAACCCTACGATAGCGCCCGATTGGTTGCCTTCCTATCGACAAAGGTAAAAATGATGATCGCTTCCCTGTTAGGAGGAAACCCCATCCTATGGCGTGATCTATCTAATTGGATGAATAGACCGCTCTTGCCTCCAATTCCTATCAGCCCTAAGCCCAACCACTCGTTGCCGAAAAAGGGACAGAACCTACCCAAGGTTCCCATCAACAAGCTAGGCCAATACTTCGAGGGTGACGACACGGTATAGGTCAATTAAATCATGAATAAATTAAGCCATAGAGAAACATAGGTTAATTAAAGTATTAAAAAATTTAAGCCATAGATAAACATAGTTTAATTAAGCCTCCATGCACCCAAACTAATTAATTAATTGAATTTGGTAGGAGAGGTGCATAAGAGACTAGGCAAGATGTATGCTTTATAAAGGTGGACCTAACAACAAGGCATATGATGGGCTCCATTGGGACTTCCTTCTTCAATCCTTGATAGATATGGGGATGGGGGTGGAGTTTACATCATGAAGTTAAGAATGGCGACATCAAAGGCATACGAATTCTAATGAATCTTAGCTGGTTAAATCAACAATTTGCAGATGACATGATGCTTACACCTAGAAACACAAGAGAGGATGTGTTAGGACTTTTATAGCTTGTCTTGGGATCTTCTACTTTGGGTCTCTTATCAATCATGTGAAGATAGCCTACTCTCCCCTTCTAACAAGCCACCATCCTTTTCTACAAGCCATAGGATGCTAGAAGATTAAGCAGGGAGCAATATTCAAAGAATTAGGCATTCCTAGAATCTCAATGAAACAAAGACGGCATTGATTATTACAAAAATTCCAAAGAAAGGAAGGAGTGGAAAGGCTTTCAAGCTAGCTTGGTTGCAAGGAAGATGGCCCTCAAATCATTGTATCTACCCCATGGTCATTTATTCTCTCCCTCCCAAAAAGGCAATGTATGTAGGTGTCTTTAATGAGGAGGATCCACTCTAAGAGAAAGATCTCTCATCAATTGAACTATTGACAGACAGGAGGGTGGACTAGCAATTATTAATATACAGGTTGTTGCCCATCAAGTTTGCTCTCCTATTAGCAAGAACATCTACACTAATGGGTAATGATGCTAAAGCCTATTATATTTGCTAGCAAGCCCAACTGTTCTCTTGAATATGTAAACTTTTCTCTTTAATAGATGCAAACAATCGTCAATAAATAAAAAATTTAAGGATTTAATAGAAACTTCAATTAAGGGCAAGAGAATATAATGTCATGGGCATATGCTAATTTGTGAGCTAGTTTTGAGTAAGAGAACTCAATCTTGTACCCCAACATAAGTGAAGAAAGATAATCAAAGAGTTTAAACATTATATACTTATACACAAAAGATCTATAGCTTATTAAGTTAGAGAAAATGGGGAGAAAATTTAGAATTGTAGAGCAAACTCCATTACCCATACTACAAGGATGGCTAATGAAGAGAACAAGTGTTATTAGTAATTTCCTCAAGAGAGAATTGGTGAACAAATTTGCAATAGTGTCTAAGCAAATTCGCCTACTTATAGCAACCACTCATATTATCCTAATAAACATTCCAATGAATGACTTCAAAGTATTCAATAGCTCGCATGATGTATCACAAACAACATTAAAACACAGCATGATGGACAATCTCTGTTTACGCCAAAAATGTGTGAATTTTTTGACATGATAAAGGATGCCTAGCTCTCCAACTATTATGTGTGCTACAATCACATAGCCAATCTACCATGAGCAAAGGATCAAATGAATGATACATAGCCAGATTTATAAAACCAAGCATACATTACTAAAGCTGAATTGTATAGCATAAAGGAAGCTAAAGGGAAATTATGCACTTGGCAAAGCTCGATCGGATTAGATGGAAGCTTGGCAAAGCCCAAACATATTAGCATGCCCAACGCACCAAAATTGGCATATAAGGAAATATCACCGCCACATAGATGAGGATAATCTCAACCTTTCTATATGGCACTCGTTTCCCAAATAAGAGGCCCAAATTGATTGTAATTTATGACCTTGTGTTAATTATGATACTTGATCAATCAAGGATCATATATACCAACACGAGCACATAAGCTCATCAAACTTAACACAATGCCTTTCACAAACCATGTGTTGTGTTATTGAGGCAAACTTATGTGCTAAAAGTAGTTATGAGCTTTATCATATTTCAGTAAAGCGTGAGACTTATAAATTCAAAAGTACTCATTTAAATTAAAGCATGAGACTTATGAATTAATACATAGGATACATGTCAATGATTGCTCCCTTACTGTAACAAAATTCACTTGGAGTAGGTAGCTCATCTAACCTCTTATTGCAAGAAAAAAAATAAAGGACAAATGACTTTGATTTGATAGACGTTTCTTACGAGAGAAGCACCTATGAAATGGAATACTGGTCCATCTGCTATAAAAAAATTATCTTTCCTGAATCCCTACAGCCAAAAAAATATACGAGAAAGTTCACCTTCCAAAGAGAGCATATTTCCTGGTTCTTCAACACCAAGGGGACTCGTTGATTAACATTAAGTATTCTCCCCTTCTGCTCTACAGGACGGGAGTCCGTTCACTTTCCAACAGTCTAGCCTGCGTTTCATTGCAATCCAAGCAAATCCTAGCTTCTCTCCTGAAGCAATTGTCGTGAAACCACGGTCATGACTCACAAGAACAAAGTCCCGTAGGAAGAGCTTATTCAGTTTGTCGGTTCACTACTAAAAACAGAATCCATCTTCATGTCAGACCCGTTCCATTTTTGCTAATTAACATGGGGCCAACAGACAGCAAGATATCCATGGAAACAAAATATTAACAGAGGGAGGGTTGGACAGGTCCACAGGGCAGGGCCCAAGAAAATTCAGCAAAACTTGCTTCATGCCCATCATTTCCAAGTTTAAAAATGTAAAAATGCACATTCATCCACTACATAAACAACAGATGTACATTTCAGAACTCAAAACTAACACACTGCCTAATTGCCAAGAGACATAACTATCAGTTGTTCCCATTTGGTAGACAATTTTTCAAGAACAAGGTCATTCCTTGACGACTTGAAAGATAACACAGTTTTGACAACACCCATGTAAATAATGTTGAAATTTGCACATTCTCAACGTCTACTGTGATCAGCTTCAGCATTTGATACCTCTGAATATTTTGCTTTCAATGTGGAAAGGCTCCTTGGTCAAACCTTTGATACAAGTGATCTTGGATGTACACAACTTTGCATACAAAGCAAGCAACATCGCATCTTACATTAATACATCAATCACTGTTTCAACGAGTTGTATAAGGCCGGTAGTCAGGAGACCTGCTGCGATATCTGGTGGGTGGTGAGCGGCTGCAAGAATCAATACATTATTGACAAATACATCAACAACACAGAACAACATGGAGATGCTTCAGTACAAATCAATGAGGGTACATATGATATTTTAGATCACCTGCGATATCTATCATACACAGGGCTTCCTCTTCTGAAGTCAGGGCTACCCCTGCCCCTGTAGCTTCCCCTCGGACCAGGACTTTCACGGCGCCCTCCCGATCCCCTAGTGGGAGGGTCACCATTTTCTCTAGCTGCATACTCAACAGTGATGACCCGATCCATCACTTTGCTGCCACAAAGCAAAGGATGAATATGGAAAGCAATTTAAAAAAAACCAACTGACGAGAAATACAGATTTCACAAGAGGTAAGGCTCGAGTCTCGCAGAGACAGGGAAGAGGGAGGGGGAAGCGATCAGCTGCACCTCATGTTTGTACTCTCTAACGCCTTTGTAGCTTCCTCTTGTGTCTCATATTGCACAAAGGCAAAGTTCTTGCGTATGTGGACCCGAATCAGCTTGCCATAAGGCTCAAAATGAGTCTCAAGGTCTCGAACAGATGTATTAATTGGATCAAAGTTAATAACAAAAAGAGTCTTTGCAGGTTTCAAATCGCTAGAACTCCTCCTCCGTTCTTCTCTCTTTCGGCTGGGCCCATCACCTTGCTACACAAGGAAAAGTTTGCATAAAACCATACTGGCAGACAACTGCTAGCAAGCTTTAACAAAAAGACTGAAAGGTTCTACATATAAACATGGAAGAATAAAAGAAGTGTGAATCTTGAAACATACTTTGAATCCCACATTGGAATTTTGCAAAACACAACGTTTACATTGTCACTCACACTCCAGCATGGTGAAATAAACACTCATCAATGTTCCTCCAGCATACAAAGCATTGAGTAGAAAGCAGTAATAGTAACAGCCTCTTTCCCCAGACTGACTCTTACAAACATCCAAAATTCTCATCTTCATTGCCATCATGTTGTTTGGTCTGCAATCAGAATATGATCTTTCTTGTTGGAATGTGGGCCTTGAGGAGCCTGCCTCTTTCCCCAGACTGACTCTTACAAACATCCAAAATTCTCATCTTCATTGCCATCATGCTGTTTAGTCTGCGATCAGAATATGATCTTTCTTGTTGGAAAGTGGGCCTTTGAGGAGCCTTTGTTAGTGCTAACCCCCCTCGTGGCACCTTGGAACTATGTAAATAAAATGAAAAACTTGGGGGCTTAAATCCTCGTTGGCTCACGCAACGACATGTGGCAGAGGGCCTTAGAGATTAATCCCATAGGCAATTGTGTAAAGTCATGGACCCTGGATATAAAGAAGGGAGGAACCCCTCCCCTACATCCTGCTAGCCTTTTGTTGGGATGTGGGGAAGGCTCTGCGTGGCTATGGGACAGGCATTGGGAACCCCGCACCCAGCACATTCTCTTGACACATGGCAGCCTCTGGTTGGCCATTCAACATGGTATCAGAGCGTGTCTTAAGGACCTGCGGGAATCTTGCAGAGAAGTCTATATCTGTACATGAATTCTCTCATCAGGTTCTGAGAGATTTTCATCAACGTAGTGCCGTGCATCTTTGCTAAGACTGTTTCAGAGTTGTACCTTGGTAGAAACTGTTGGAGAAGTATCCAAAAGGGAAGAGCCACTTCGACGTCATTGGACGGATTCTTGTAAATATTAGTCTAAGCTTGGTTTTCTGTGAGTTCCTGAGGATCTAAGGGTCTGCAGGGTTCGTCTGTGTGAAGGCTCTAGTCGAGGTCCAACTGTGAGGTGTTTCATCAAGTCTGCTGCAGCTAGTAAGAAGACATGGACAAATTAGAGAAATCCGAGAAGTTGACGATTGTCAAATACAACAAAACTAACTTTGCATCCTGGCAGCTTCCACCAGACTCTATTTCATGGAGAAGGGCTTGTGGGGGACTGGTCTCTGGCACAGACAAGAAGCCACAAAGAGGCCGAAAAGATAGTCACTTAGGAACAAAAGAATGAAAGACCTATAGCGATACCGGGACATGCACTGGATTTAGACTACCTTGACATTACAAAGACAGCTGCAGAAAATTAGGTGATACTTGAGGCACTCTTTGGTGTTAGAATGAAACATTCATAAGCTGCTTTAAAACATGAACTTTTCATTCTGCAAATGCAAGAAAATAAAATTCTTGGTACATATCTCAATCGGATGCAAGCACTTCTTAAGCAGTCAAGCGTTCTTGGCTCTAAAGTAGACGAAGATGATAATAAGGCTATTTTTCTTGCGAGTTTACCCCCTCGGTACTCTAAATTGTCACTATCTTAAGAATAAATGATGACATGGGTTTCTTAGAAGTTGTCGCTATATACCTAGATGAATCCAAGAACTCATCCTCTAAAAACACAACATAGTGCAGTTTCAATCTCATGATAGTCACTCACAAGGTTGAAAACCATAAACTCCATCATGCATAGTAGGGACTAGCTACTATGACATCCCCACTGACGCCATCAACGCCCAACAGTGGGTGTAGACCATAGTATAAAAATATGCTCTCACACATACAAATCCACACACCCACACATACTAGAGCATCCATTTATACAAAGTCTTCGTACTCAGTTTCTGTCAGCACTCCGGAGATGAAGGGCAGACTCAGCCATGACGAAGGCTAGCACTAAAGAAGAAGGCTAATCAAAAGGTAGTCCAAAATCTCTTCATTCAAGCTACAACTGCTTGTGAAGTCTAAACGTTTTCATTTTAGTCTCTCCCCAACGAGCATCTAAATCTAAATCTAGCTGATAGGGCAACGCACCATTTAAGATACAAAGAATTATCAGAATACCAGCAGGCCACAACTTGGACGAAAACTTCACAAGGTGAAATTTGCATGTCCGCTAATACGGCAAAAGCATATACCTAGATGAATCCAGGAACATTCCCAAACTCATCCTCTAAAAATACAACATAGTGCAGTTTCAATCTCATGATAGTCACTCATAAGGTTGAAACTCCATCATGCATAGCAGGGACTAGCTACTATGACATCCCCACTGACGTCATCAACACCCAACAATGGGTGTAGACCATAGTATAAAAATATGCTCTCACACATACAAATCCACACACCCACACATACTTGAGCATCCATTTATACAAAGTCTTCGTACTGAGTTTCTATCGGCACTCCGGAGGTGAAGGGCTGACTCAGCCATGACGAAGGCTAGCACTAAAGAAGAAAGCTAATCAAAAGGTAGTCCAAAATCTCTTCATTCAAGCTATAACTGCTTGTGAAGTCTAAACGTTTTCATTTTAGTCTCTCCCCAACGAGCATCCAAATCTAAATCTAGCTGATAGGGCAACGCACCATTTAAGATAGAAAGAATTATCACAATACCAGCAGGCCACAACTTGGACGAAAACTTCACAAGGTGAAATTTGCATGTCCGCTAATACGGCAAAAGCATATACCTAGATGAATCCAGGAACATTCCCAAACTCATCCTCTAAAAACACAACATAGTGCAGTTTCGATCTCATGATAGTCACTCACAAGGTTGAAAACCATAAACTCCATCGCTATGTTGCTAAGTAAGGAGAAATGCTCTAAAGCTCTGTCGCCAATTGCAGAACCTGCATATGTTGTAAAAGAGGAAAAAGAGAAGTTGTTGCTATGTTGCTAAGTAAGGAGAAATGCTCTGAAGCTCTGTTGCCAATTGCAAAACCTGCATATGTTGTAAAAGAGGAAAAAGAGAACTGCAGGGAGAGTGGACATGAAGATAATCGAACTTGTCATTACTATGGTAAAGTGGTCACATTGAAATACAAAATGAACACTTACATACATAGACACACACATGCACACATATATAGAGATTCTACATAGAAAAACTAGTAATGAACTCTTGGGCATTACCAAGCAACTAAAAGATGAGCACATGATGACATCACAAGAAAAAGCCTGTGTCATTGAAAACCCTCCTACAGATGACGAAGTTGCTGGATTAGTGATCACAGAACTGAATGGGCATTTTAGAACTTAAACAGTGTTTTCAAACTGCTCTGGATCTTAGTGTGTGTGCAGTTGGTTGTTGGCCTTGGCTCTTAGTGAGTAGGCCACTTTTCTACTTGTTGATGTGATAATGTTTTTGTCGTTCAATTCTGGCATTTTTTATCACTCCCCCATTTGGTTTTGGGGGAATGTTGGGTTAAACTTGTGAGAGTGCAGCGGAATGTGGACAGCCATGGAGAGCACAAACAACAAACTGAGAAATATGAAAGACAAGAGAAAGATATGCTGCACAAGAACTCAGAAAAATGCCCTCTACTGCTGGGAAAAACCTCCAATACAAGATTATACAAAGGGGGTAGATGGGCCCCAGCCCCCTACAGTTGGCCCTCAGAAAATTGGCCGACCTGCAGGTCGGTCTGCTCCAACCCACAGGTCAGGTGTACGGCCTGTTGGTCAAAGTCCTAAATTTTACAATGAAAATAAAAGAGAAGCGAAAGAGGAGAAAATGAGCTAACAAAGAGAATGAGCGGATCTACGTTCAAGTGACCAAACCTATAGTGTCACCTCGAGGGGTCCCAGTGATATAAGAGAGTGCCGTCAACTTGTAAATGTGGAGATCCACCATACCAGTGCACACTACCTAGCCAGAAGCTTTATATATATACCTTTGTAAGACTAGAATATGTCCAAACATACAAATTTAGATTTTTTGTTGTTCTAAAGACCAAAAATCTACACAGAAAACAAAAGAGAAAATGAAAGAGAAGAAAAAGAGGTAAACAAAAACTTTTATGAAAAACAAAAGGAAGACATACTTAGCAAGCAAAGCAACACTTATATCGTCATCAGTGCCCAAGCATAACCAACTATACTCGGTTTCTAAAGACCCGCGGAGTCTCTTGGGCATACCCTACATCGAATGAGACTATTCTGCCAAGTTTGTGTGTCTCATGAAGTGACAGTAAATTAAACCCCAGAGACGGAATAGGAGTGTTTTCCCCCTCTGCGATTGGGAATAGTCTTCGAGACTGCCTTCACCACGAACCTTGATGGTCGAACTATCTCATATGCAAATGTCACCCCATGACACGAAGTTCTGAAATCCAATTGGGGACAAACACATGTTTCGAAAGGCTCCACTACCTAGAATCCAAGTTCTGGAATCTTCTTCCTGACGGGCAACCCCCTCCATGGGGATGCAAGAGAGTCTGACAATCTCAAGATGAACAAAAGCTGGAGTAATAGCTGCAGACGAGGAATCGGGACCCTTACTCCATCAAATCATGACGTTTCTGGCCAAAGCGTTTGCAAGTGCTTCGTTCTCTGCATCTGTCTTCTTGTCAGAAGAGGTTCTTTTACCTGGGTTCTGTCCTTTATTCAGCGTAGCTACCAAAGCCTCCAAGCTCCTGCCTTGTAAAGGGCTCTGAAATCGCCCCTCTTGGTCTAGCTACCCATATGCACCAACTCCTCCCAGGTAGGAGTATTCATCCTCCAACTGGTGATCAAAGATGAACAAAACGTTGAATATTGGGAAGAGAGATGGGACAGTAAAGTAATGGCCATGTCCTCTGATGAAATCTCCTTTCCTACGAATCTCTTACTAAAGCTCCTAGATCTTGCTGATGTGATCCCACATGGTAGATGACATTGTGAGATCCAACACTCTCATCTGGACCTGAAAAGAGACTCTCTTCATTGGAGACGTTCTGTTGTAAAGGACCCCAAGTCTTGTCAATCGTCGTGTGCTTAACATGATTGATAATCGAGTGCAATTCAAGAAAATAAAGGAACGTACCCATGCATTAACCGGTCCCAAAGCTTAGCAAGACTTTCAACATCCTTCTGCTCCAGGTTTGATTCAAGAGAATTGGGCCTTGGAACCCCCAGTAAGATGAAGTCTGCAAGATCATAGGACTGCAATACCGACTCCATCATAACTCATAATTGTTGCCATCCAATTGCCAGTCCACAAGAAAGGTGGGTAACACCTAGCTACTTCACATGTAGAATCAATCTCTGCATAGTCAATCATCTTGGATTCATCGTCCAAAGCTTTCTAAAATCTTGACCTTGTTCTCAACCATCTCAGCCAAGATTGCCATTTTGGAAAGATCTGAAAAAGTGAAGGTGGATCGGAAAGAGTAGAGAAGATAGCCCCGACCCCCTACGGCTTTCGCCCCTCAGAAACAGGCTGACCTGGTCTGCGAAATGGGCAGGTCGGTCTGCCCAAACCCACAGTCAGGTGTCCAAACCAGGCGCAGCAGTCTTCTCTCTCTCTCACTGGCCTTGGGCTTCGCTAGGAAGGCAGTTTGCAACGCGGCTTCTATGAAGATCAGTTCTCTGGGTTTTCCCTAGTAGCAGATACGTTAGAGCAGCTGCTCATATGTAGGGTCCATAGTTGAGTCCAAATAGTCTTTTGTATGCCAACAAACCCCATAGGGTTGAGGCAAATCACGCATGTCATCAGTTGCTTGTTCTGGATAATATATCATTCTTTATCATCTACAGCGTCACAGTTTTCATTCTGTAAGAGTGAGAGCTACAAGAAAATTGATTTGTTCTTTCATCTGTCCTTAAAGCGTCATTACCTGTCATATAAGGATCGGATAGGTGTTCTGTTCTAAATCTCATTGGGATTCATGCATGTTCTCTTCACCTTGGTATTTCTCAGTTTTGAGTTGTGAATTCTCACTGTATGCTGTCAAAATATTGTAGCTGTATATTGATTGTTTATTTGCTGTTTTGTGCATGCCTGCAACAGTTTATAACACATCAATCTGAATCCTGGAGAAGGAGCTCTACCCTTCAATGCCTCTTGGACCTTCTGCACAACCTCAATTGCAGGTTGAATTGCAGGTTGTCCAGATAGACGCTCAAGTGCTGCAAAATCTGTCCCAACAGATGCAAACGACACTGCAGCAGGTTTTTATCCTCCAGCAGAGTCAGGAATCTTAGCATCTTCACAACAGGATGCCACACTTTTCACCTGAAATGTATTAGGACAAGAGGAGGATGGTAGACCGGTAGCCACGGTATAAGTGGCCAACCCATGAAAAAGAGACGTGTGCTATTATCCACACATTATGTGTGATAAAGCTAACCAAACCACAGTATAAGAGGCCAACACATGAAAAAGAGATGTATGCTATTATCTACACATTAAAAATGTATTTGTATGCAGCTACTTCTGTGGTCTACGTGGAAAACTCTTCTCTGAGGTATTTTTACAATACCTCTAACCTATTTCCATGTAATAGGATTACCACAAACTCCTAGTGGGCATGATGCAATTTGGGTGATCATGGAGTGGCTCATCAAATTGTCACGAGTCACCTACAAGAGAATATGTCAGACACTCAACTTGCCCAAAGTTGATTCGTATGTATGGCTTACTGACTGGAATAGTTAGTGACAATGATGCTAAATTCACCAGGCATTTCTGGAGATCTATGTTCATGAAATTGGGACTCAAATCAGCATGAGTTCAGCTGATCATCCTGAACCAGATGGACAAACTCAAGAGGACAATCAGACAATCGAAGATGTGCTGAGCCTGAATCGGTCCATTCATGCTGACGTATGGATACCAGCTCAAACCCCCATGGGTAGTTGGCATGTCAGCATTGGCGCTGTTTGGAGGGCCAATGAGTTACTGGTCAGTCCTATATATATCTGCACACTTTTGTGGTCCTTTTTTATCCTTAAAAAGATCATTGAAATGGCCTACAAGCTACATTTACCTGATGGTGCTACATGTGACCACAATTCTGTCAGCAAACAAAACAAAATCTGTTGTCTTGTTGCTGCCATTCTATTTCAGTAAGCATCTCTCAAGGGGCACACGTAAGCTTCATATCCACCATGGTTGTAAGAGCCTTGGATCACTCCATGTGTATAAGCCCAGTCCTGGTCAACCAGGACAGTGGAGCTGGGTTGGTCTAGTCCAGATAAGTCAACGTTCCTTGAGAACCAAACTGATACAAACAAACCCTAGACTGCCAAAAAGGCAATGCTGCATCCTAAAAGTAGCCTAGAATGGTATGTACATACATGCAAATCTCTAAGACATATGATGAGCTTACTTCTGCACACAGATTCAGAGGAAGACATCCCATACAAACATCCTGGAATTTTTCTCTTTTTTTCTAAAGTCTATACAGACCACCTAAGTACCTTTGCCCATTCAACACATAACCGCCGTTTTTGTCTTCCAAACTCTTGATTATCGAGGCCCTTTATTGCATCCTCTGCATCCCGTTCATCGTCCATGTAAACAAACGCAAATCCTGCTTCAAATGCAGACATAAATACATCAGGATTAAATTGTAGTTCCAGCACTATGAATCTAAGGCCACTTAAATCAACAAGTACACAAGGAGAGAGATCAGACAAGAAGAGCACAAAGTATTAAAACAAAACCTGGCATTTCAGTTGCTCTATTGTCAGGAAGAACACTTCAAGCTGCACTAATATGATGTCAAGGAGGTTTGACTGGTGCACTAGTAGAATCGTTAAAGAAACCAAAAAAAAGATTTCGATTGCTCCCTCCTGAACAGCAAAGATGATGACATCTATCGTGTGCCACAATTGGGAGACACTTGACATCGAGATGAAAGGGGTGAAAAGTGGGGAACGCATGATGGGAATTGTGGCTTCCTTGCACAAGACTAGAAGCTGATGAACTTCCATGTGTGGAATCCTTGCCATCAGGTAGATTGGGCATGCACATAAGTCCAGAAGCCAGGAAGAGCTTAAAGCTCGTTAAAAAAGCCTGCGCCAAACAAATTCTTAAGTATAAACGGGTAGAATTTTGAAATGTAATAAAAAACTTTGTCCATGGCTGGTGAACAGAAGCTGAGTAGATATCAAACATCCTGATTTTATGTTCTTTACCTGACATTACTCATTCTTCATAAAATAACGTAGAGAAACTTAGGTTGTAAACATTTTGGATCTGAACCCTCTATATGGAAGACTCAGCCAACCGGCGAAGATACCCTTCAAACCTCCATTTACCTTACAAGATGGGCAAAACGACCAACAAGAGGAAAGGCTGCTTACTGACCTTGCATTTTCATGCTACAAATTAGAGAGCGATCAAAATCAAAACTGGCATTTGAGCTCATACAGAGCCAGGATCCCTGGGGACAACCATTGAACACAACACACTCCTATGACTACCCGGTCTACTATTATACAACAGTAGCCATCAAATATTGTCATTCACCTTTATCACTCGAGCACAGCACTTTCATTCGACCCCTCCATCCATTTAACAAAAAGCAAACATGGCAAGATTATTGTCTCCCAAAATGGTCAAGACTAAAAGATATGAGTAGACTTCATACTACAAAAGGAGGTGGGCTCTCAACAAGGCCTACCTAGAGCATAGCCAGGAGACAGCCTCAGAACAATAGGGGTAGATGTTGTGAATCAAAGAGACTTGAAACAACGACATGCAAAGTTCGTCCATAACATACGTTCTGCAAGCCCGTGAGCTAGAAATTCGCATACCTGTTTTCATATCCACCCGATCTACCTTCCCGTATTTAGTGAACATGCGTTCTATCTCTGACTGCCGCGCATCGTACTCGAAATTGCCACAAAATACGGGCTTCATCTCTTCTCCAACGTTCCAATATAACTACAACGCTGTATCTTTAGTTGTAGCCTTAACGTTCAACGCCCTGATCAGAAATTCATAACACATGCGTGTAAGTGCATAAACAAGCAAAAGCGGCAAAGCGAATCCAGAATTGAGCGTGTAGTCAATGCCATCTCAATTAAACACTTATGATAGCGTGTGGAACGGAACCCTTGCACGAGATGAACGAAGTTCACGAAACAAATGAGCGAGTGCAAGTCCGGCAAGTCCAATGTTCAAGCGTAGAGACAAAAGGAAAAAATTTACAAAACTCACTATTACGAGACAATCCAGAAAAATTGCAACAAAGCTACGTCAAGGATCTCAAATGCCAAATCTTGTAGACCAGAGGCATCTAGGTAGCGACCATGGGAAAGAAGGTCGAATTCAAAGACAAAAGGGGTGAAAAGAAAGAGGAGAAACCTGGCGAAAGAGCTAGACCTGCAGGACGGTCATCGAATCGGAGCCTGTTTTTGGAACGCCATAGCCAACGAAACAATACACGGTTTCTCGAGATCCCACAGGTCATACAGCTTCTACTCCATTTAGCTCTATATATTGCAATTGCATATATACATATACATATACATATATATATATCTATATATCCGTGTTAGGGTTTCGGTCACATGGTGCTAGTGGGAGTTGAACCACGTGTGTGTGTGTTGGGGTGCCCATGGAGAAGGAAATCGAATTGGAAGATGGCTGCCAACCGTGGTGGTCCACCCCAACCGGCAATCATCAGATTGCTTATTTATGTCACCAACTTGATGATTCGTGTAGTGGGCGGTTGGAGGAGTTGGCCATAGAGTCATTTTGGAGGATGGTTGTTGAGTGGTGTGAGCCCAACCTGTGTGTGCACATGCATGAGCATGCATGTAGGATGCTCATTGGGTTAGAGCCCTTTTTTGGAATGCCAAAGCCATGAAACAAATAAAGCAAAGACAGTCACAAGATCCCACAAGCCATAGCTTCTACTCTTAATATCTAGCCAGCTATTTAGCTTTATATATTGCATACAAGTACATGTTAAGGCACATGAACTTGGTGCTCTCGTGTCATAGAAGTATGTCTTGTGTGTGCGTGTGTGTGTGCGCGCGTGCATGTGCCAAAAGGGCATCCATTAATTCTGCCATCAATGTGTCCCACAAGAAAATCCCATTGGGTGGGATGCTAATGCCCAGAAGCATGAGTGGTCAACCATGAAAGCAAGTGGCAGCCCAAGGCTGATCACCCTCATCGTTTTCCCCGTATGTGCCAATTTGTATATGTGAATATTCAAAATATTCAGGCCATCGAGATATTATTGGCTGATATCTCGGTGGGCAGTTTAAATAAGGTTTTATTGCCACAACCTTGGATTCTAAATCGGGCCAATTAGATCTGGTCTAGGAATAACAATGCTTAGTGGATTGCAACAACTTTGGAGCTGCAAAGTTCCTCTTCAACAACAAGTATTTTTATGGCAAGTGATGCTTGGAGTTATTTCGTGTGGACAACTCCCGACAAAGAAATATTGATCCTTCTCTTTGTCATAGATGCAAGGCTCCACGGGAATCCTTGCTTCATCTTTTCTGGCAATGCCCTGTCACTCGTGATTTTCTCATTTTCCTGCAACAGAGTCTCCAAGCTCGATTTTCTAATGCTTGCTTTGGTAAGTAGTTTGGCTTTTCGGGATACATCCACTGAGGTCGGGATTTGATATCTTCTTCACTTGGGCTCGATATTGGGGACTCCAGACTCCAAGGAAAGACCGAAATCTTAGAGTTTTTGGAGATTCTACTTTTTCCAAGATTCACTAATTCTCTTTATGATAGTCTCTCTGTTTAGCAGATAGATTACATTGTTTACTTGTAATAGATTGAGATCTTTTGATGCTCTAATGGCAAGTTCCCTCTTTGGGTATTTCCTCTTGTAATACAAATTTCCATGGATTTCACTATTAAAAAAAGGGAGTGTGTGCATGTGTGCTTGTGCATGCATGCACTTGCATGTGCGTGTCTGCAAGACGATCATCAAGTCAGAGCCTTTTTATGGAACACTATAGCCCCAAACCAGATGAAGGATGATCGCAACAGAGATGATTTCGAGATCCCGCAGGTCCTAGTTCTACTCTTAAAGTCCTGCCAGCTATTTAGCTTTATATAATGCGTTCAAGTACATGTTAGTGTTACGATCACATGATCTTGGTGCTCTCATGTCATCATGGGGGTGTGGGGCAAATGTGTGCCTCAGTGTGAATGTATGTGTGTGTATTTGTGTGCACACGCATGTGTATGTGTGCGCACACACTAGTGCATGCATGCACATGTGTGTACATGCATGTGTGCATGTGCACAAGGGGTTGTGCCGTCCAATACTTGAGCTATAACTAGTCATCCACAAGGTACCTTGAAAGGAGAACTTAGGTACACGGTAAAACAAGTGGGCATGGGTCCCTCCTCCTAGCATTCCCTTTAATTTTCAAGGGCAAACAATGAAAACGCTTCAAAATATAAGCATCTAATAGGTCGTAAAAGATCCAAAACTAGAAACCCTTAACTCCATCACATCGAATGGGCATGGAAATTATCACTAAATTAATGCAGATACCAAGAAAAGAAAACGAAAAGAAGGACTAAATACTACACGAGGTCCACGAGGACTCAATTGCTCAAGAAATATCAGGGCAATTGTTTTTTATATCAAGGAGTTAGAGGCAAATGTCTCTATTTTAAATCAAAATGCAAAATTATGTTAAATACATGAGTCAAGGTATAACCAAGCAAATGCTCGCTAATCTTTTAAATCAAAATGTAGAATTACATTAGACATAATGAGGACATCAATAGTATCCTTGGGGCTATGATAGATTAGCCGAAGCTCATGTCCCACACTAAAGAGTTGCAATCTATGATGTCACTCCCTTAGAGTGAAGTACACACAATATAGAGTATGCAACACAAAGGATGGTTTGAATCAATGTTTGTCAAGATTTGTAAGGTATTTGGCACTAGAACATATGATATGCTAAGGATGTATCACACATGTAAGCAAGCAATGCAAGTATGTTCCTCATTCCTATAAAAGGGAGGCCACGTTCATGCAACAACACATGCAATCTCTCCAGTTCCCTATGAGCACAAGTCTCAATCTTGTAACCTAATTGAGAACCTAATTGAACTTGAGTCCATGCTTATTTAGTCTAGCTCTTCATATGTGCACTTGGGATTCATCCACCTGCACATCATATGTCCAAGGTTCTCATGTTTTAACAACAACCAGAAATGTTGAAGACATTTCCTGATTGGAAGCCCCTTGGAAGGAACACATTGCTCTTGTAATTAGGAAGACCTACCAATTGATAAAGGACGTTGAGAAAACATGAGAAGATGATGTTAAGAGAGAACGGCCTTTATTTTGGCCAAATATTGGTAACAACTTGTACCCAACTTGTGGTCTCTTTGAAAATGAGTTTGAATCATTGCTGCCACATCCATATCGTGGACCAAAGAAGAGAGAGTTTATGCTGCAAATAGACATAGACGTCCATTGTTTTGTTACAGTTCGACCATTGGGGACGATGAACATGAGAACGTGAAGTTCTGGGTTGCAAAAGTGGTGGACGTGAGCATGGATGACCATGGGAGTGCTACAACATTTACAACGATATGGTATGAACCACGGGGTAGGAAGGAGAACTAGGATAACAATACATTGTATACTAGTTGTCTAAAAAAGTACTAGGTCCCAAACCATGAAGTAGTTTCAAAGCTTTCCAAAGAGACAATCATAGTATCCTAGAAATCAAGGACAAAGAAAACAAAGAAGCACATGGGGTATGATGTAGAAGAAGAAGAAAAATACCGCAAACAATTATTTCACACATTACAAAGTTCTTAAAGATGCTCGCTAAGGAGGAAGTAGAAGGAGATAGCGCAAATGAAGAATGCCCATGATAACACCATTCAAGCATCCATAAAGACTGAAGGTGATGGTGGTCAGATGAGAGTCAATGAAGATGGCACCCAAGATGCAAGTGACGATGAATCAAACATTCAAACAAGCAAATGTTAGGATCGCCCATTTGTACCTAACTCATTGTAAAGGCAGAAATAAATTATTGAAAAGGCCATGACAGACTCCTTTGTACAAAGACACATCCAAGGCAATATTTCTTGTAAACTTATGATCATAATGTAAAATTGCAAAAATAGCTATTGCTATCTTTTAGAGTACAAAAGAGTCTTCCATGTCTCTTGTCTATATAAACCTTTTAATTTCTTGAATCTTCAAGAGTGTTACAGTTTTCTCCTAGTTTTTCACATTGAATTTTAAGTGTAGTTGCATGGATTAAATTAATTTATTAATTCTTTATTTTGTATTAAGTGATTTTAATGGATTTAATTATAATAACCCAAGGAATTTTTTAAATATGAATAGGGTTCTTAAAAATAAGAAATACAGAATTAGGATTTAATAGTAGTTTTGGCATTATTAGTGCAACATTGTAGAGAGATATTGCGAAATTTATTATGTGGAAATGCCAGTGCCGGAAAGTAAACTTTGATTCTTTGAATGACATTTTCATAAAGTGAACTTTTTATTTGGGAAGGACTTTTAGGATTACTCCAAATGTAGACTCTGGAGTCCAAAATTAATGAAATAAGTGTTATTATGGGATCACATCTTAGTGCCACAGGAATACATAATAAGAAAAAATAATTTATGGATGTATCGATAGGTATAAGGGGAACCTTCAGTTTGATCTAAGTTCACTCAAGTACATGATGTCTTCTGGTACATATACATTTTACCGTGCATTCATGTTTTGGAGTTTAAAATTGAACTCTAGTAGTAGACTTTTATGATAGAGATGGTTACACTACATTGAAACTTACAATTTGATGTATTTCCCATTCATGGGAAAGTTCTTTGCTAGGCTTGCTCAATGTGGTGCATGGGCTTGCTTTGATGAATTTAAATGAATTGACATCAAAGTGCTTTTAGTGCTAGCTCAGTAGCTTCTCACTGTTCAAAATGCTCTTAAATCTAGCCTGTCACGCTTCAATTTTGAAGGAAGAGAGATCAATCTTCTTCCCATTTTTGGTGTGTTTATAACAATGAATCTAGTATATCCCAATTGCACACAACTCCCGGAGAACTTAGAGGTTCTCTTTAGGCCCATTTCAATGATGATTCTTGAATATGCACTTGTAGCTAAAGTGATGCTCTTTTTTGAGGGATTTAAAAATGCCAAGATATTATCACAAAAGATGGTCAAGCTCTATAAGCTTTCAAGTGAACAACTTAGCCAACAAGATCATTATGTTTTTGGCAAGTAAATTCCATGCTTATAATGGCTCAATCTTCGAAAACATCCAATTCTAATCTAAGTGAAGAGGTTGTCCTTAAAAGGCCTCTTAAGGACAATAATATTCCTAAGTTTCTATCTCAGATGTTGGTCTCTTTCTAGCCATCATCACTGATCTTTTCCCAGGTGTCAATAATCCAGCACTAAATTTTGACCGGTTATAATCTGCATTGGAGGAATGCATCTTTGAAGTTGGCTTGCAGTCCCTACCAAAGTTTGTGATCAAAATAATCCAGTTGTATGAAATAATAAATGTCTAATTTGGAGTCATGGAAGTGAAACCTATAGGTGAAGGTCTACAGCTGAAGGTACAACAACATGCTATCGAGTATATATTCTCACTTACTATAATTTAATTCATTGTGAGCTAATGTTTTATTACCAATACCTTGGATTCTATCTCTTGCACCACCATACCTATGCATTTTGACTCCTTACCCAAGGTCTATAGTTTCTTTGTGAAGGAATACCTTGCATGGCCTAAATATAGAATATTTTCTAGATTGCTTAACTATTCTTTCCTAATCGCATACACTTATGTCCTTGGCACCTGTAATGTTAATTTGTTACATTTCATCATGCAAAGTGATGCTTTATCAAAAGCAAATCAAATTAGCTTTAGGAACTTTTCAAATCATTTATGCATATGATAAATGTTGTCTATGCTACATCTCTTTTATCTTATGTGATTTTGTTCCTCAAGATAGAGGTTCATTGCCATATGAATACTAATACTGATAACAAAGAGTGAGACATTATAAACATGGACTTATTATCATATATGTTGACTCGTATGATCTTTTGAATGTTTCGATCAATTATAGTGCATATTGACCGAGTATTGACCATAAAGATGCATGAAACTCATAATGATTTTCAAACTGTTGAGCCTTCTTTTGTGTGCAAAGTGACTTTTTTTAACTCATAAATTTCCTTGGAAAGTTTTTTATTTACGTGTTGCACCTCGGTATCACTCCATATGCATGTCTTCTGCTGTTACCTTGAATGTTTTATAATTCATGGGTTTAACTAATTGTGCTTTTTATTACCTCAAAATTATTGTTTCATCTTTTGCTAACAAGTTTTTCTCCAGCTTCACTTTAAGGATTTGGCCCATCCTATGGAAAGGAGATTGCCGTTGAATGGTTTTGTATAGTTTTCAAGGCTAGATTTGCATCGTTGGATGCACAAGTTTTGCTAGCTATTATAGGTTTTGCTGCTAACACATTTTATAACAATAATTAAATAAGTTTTACTACTAACATATTTTGCTAACATTTCTTGAATGAATCAAGCTTGTAGCGTTCAATCTTGTTTAGAATATTAGATTTATCTTGATGATAGGCACATTTCTTATCCATACTATTTTTTAATTTATTATTCCACCTTTATCAAGGCAAATTTTTTAATTTATTATTCCACCTTTATCAAGGCAAATTTAATTATTGTTTGATTACTAGGTAGTCGTTTTATTATTTTGCATCGACCACGGATGTTACTTATGTGGCTAACCTTAGTACCAAAGTAAACCCAACAAAGACACCATCATATTCTATCATAAAGGGTATAAGCATTTTTTCGTCATTATGAGATCACTTGTCAATGCTAGAGGTATGCTTGACCTGCAAGGACAATTTGTGGATTTGATTTTCTATTGTCTAACATGGATATTCCAAGTCTATTTGCTATGGTTTTGTAGTCCAATATAATTGGGAAATTATTTCAGGCATGTTTCATTACCTCTTGAGTGCTCCACATTACTGTTTTATATTTGCTAACAAGTTTTTCTCCAACTTCACCTCAAGAAGTTGACCCATCCTATGGAGAGAATCTTCCCAAATGTTTTGTACAATTCTCAAGGCTAGATTTTTGTCCTTGCATTTGGATGCACAAGTTTTGCTACTCCAAAAAGGAGTCAATTTCTACTTTGAAAGAAACGTCTCAAATGTTCTATTTTGTTTTGAAGGACGGATTTTTCCCAAGATGTTTTCCTCATCACACTCAAGTATGTGCAGGTTTGGGCTACTACTTGTGTCTTGGATGAACTAGATCACCTTATGGAGCCCGGTTTGGTTTCATCCAAATGCTGAATATTGGTTTGAATAATGATGAGCACATACGTTTTCCTTCATCATAGCGAATTGTGTTTATGAGTGCATGCAGGTTTTGCATAAGTTCTTGGAAGAATTAGGTTTGTCTAAGTATTCAATACATATGTTGGATTCCTAATTCAAGTTGTTTTGTTATTTATTTTTCTAACAAAATATGGTTCTAGCTTTGCTTCAAGAAGTTTTATCCTCTGGAAACAACTATTCTATGTTGCTTAGAACAACGGATTTATTTTGATGATGAGTGCACTAGCTATCCGCATTGCCTTTCATTATTTTGCCTCAACCACAGAAGGACCACTTATTAATTGATTGCTGGACATGGGTCTGTGCCGTATTATTGAGATGCCATCTTATTGGACAGTGGTTCGTGCTTTATTTCATTCCAGCTATCACCATGTACATTGTGCCTAAGTAACACAAGCTTGCCTCTTTTCATAGCATCTGGCTTGGTTTATTTATTTCGACTATGCATTATAACCTTCAGGATAAGGTGAAGCATCCTTGGCAAAATAGAAGCCTTACCCTCACATATTCATCTATGGGGTAGCAGAAGAGTTCCCTTGAATATTTGATTATCCTTGGAATAGCATAATCTTCTCTATGTGCATCACAAGAACCCTTGATATTTACATTTTGGTAATTACCCATGGTTGAGGTGAGGCACCTAGGTTTGATATATTTTTCCTATTTATACAAAGAACTTGGGATCATTCCCATTTTGTAAAACATTGCAGACATCTACATGCACTGTGCATGGGATTGTCCATACCTTGTATCATATGTGCACAAGATTGCTCATACCTTGTATCATCATCGACATGCACTTTGCACTGTATCATAGCACAAAGGAATACTTCTAATGTGGCTAATGACCATGGTTGTATAAGCATTTATGGATACATGTAAGAGTGTGGGTTTATACCTTGCACTCCCCAAGGGTTTTTTCTTCCGATTAGGGACCTTAGTTTGAGTGGGGGTGTTAAAGCTATATATATGCTAGAGCTTAAAGCTTGCTTTAACTTTGGCTAAGGCACCACCGATATGAATCCATGCATATGATGAATGCAATCACTTCTTTGGGAGGAGCTTCTATCTCAACAGATATGAACTTCATCTCTCTCTCACTCACACACACACACACACACACACACACACACACACACACACACACACACACACACACACACACACACACACACACACACACACACACACACACACACACACACACACGCACACACGCACACACACACACATGCGCGCGCGCACACACACACACACACACACACACACACACACGTGCGCGCGCACACACACACACACACACACACACACACACACACACACACACTTCCTACCCCTTCCTCCCTTTTGTTTAAACCCATTCACCCCCCCCCCACCCCCCCCACCCCGCCCAAATTAACCCCTCATTCCTTTCTTTCACTCCTTTTTTTTTTTCGTCTTTTATATTTTTGTATTTTCCCCTTTCTAATTTATTAACTATCCTTAAAAACCCCCCTTACTTCCTTTTTAATAAATTCTCTTTCCTTGCCCCTTATTTGCTTCGTCATATTACTGTTCAATTGTATTTAATATTTCTACTTTCTCTTGATACTGAGCATGCCCAATAACAGATACAATGTAAGTTATAAGTCTTCACTGCCCATAGGGCCATCTGGGGCTACAACTTCTTGCAGGATCTGGGCTTTAAGTGGGGACCTTGTAAGGGAGTTGTTTTTGCTTTTGGACCAGCAGCACTACCTCGTGGAGGCATCGGTGTGCTCTGCTTTTCTACCGGGACATTTGCAGGTTTGGCACTGGAGCTTGCAGCAACTGTAGGACTTTTTTCCTTTTGCTCCCTATTGGCGGCTCCGCTCCTAGTCTCCAAGATTCTTTAGCACCTTGAGACATGTGAAGGCACAAACTATAAATTTTCGGCACATGTTCATCTTTCGACTCTAAAATTACTGAAAAGCCAAAACCGTCTCACCTTTCTCCAATCCATCCATCTTTCATTTCTTTGCTCTTTTACCAACAAAACTCTGTAGCAGCACGTCATACTTCTCTATAGAAACATCTTGCCCTGAAGGTTCATCCTCCCCTACAGGGGATTTCTCTTTCTCTTTCTGTTCAACTGGAGGGGAATTCCCCTTTCCACTACTGTGCATTTCACTTACATCCTCCTTCCCTATGAAGGAGTCAAGTAGAGACAAACGGTCACACTCAGACCACTTCTGTGATGAACCTGCTTGAGACATTTGTTGCCCTGCAAGTAACAACAATCGAGTGACTGAACATTAACAAGACTTAAATGTAGGAAATAGTCTCTAATAGTGCTTATGTTATTTGCAACTCTTGTTTGAGCTCTAATAGTGCTCTACTAGTCCTACTTCATGTTGTAATTATGCTTTCTAGTGCAAGTTAGTATTCAATTAGTGCTATAATAGTGCTTTCTACCTTTTAGTACTTTAACAGTGCTCAATTAGTACTTACTAGAGTCCCAGTACCTGTTAGTCCTCTAATAGTGGTGAAATAGTGCTTGTTAGTGATCTAATAGTGCTTCTTAGTTCACTAATAATTGGTTTAATCTATGCTAGAACTTAGTAGAGTTCTAGTACCTGTTAGTCCTCTAATAGTGCTATAGTAGTGTTGTAATAGTGTCCTCCAAGGCTATGCTTTAACTTGATATAGTCCAAGTGCCTAGTACTACTCTATTAGTGCTCTAATAGTGCTTGTTAGTGCACTATTAGTGTTGGTCAGAGCTATGATAGAACTTCTTAAGAGTTCAAGTACATGTTAGTCCTCTAATAGTGCTCTAATAGAGTGTTGTAATAGTGTCCTCCAAGGCTATGCTATAACTTGATATAGTTCAAGTGCCTAGTACTACTCTATTAGTGCTCTAATAGTGCTATGACAGTGCTTGTTAGTGCACTTAGTGTTGGTCAAATCTACACTAGAACTTCTCAAGAGTTCAACATGTTAGTTCTGCAATAGTGCTCTAATAGTGTTGTAATAGTGCTCTAATAGTGTTGTAATAGTATTCTTTATGGCTATGCTATAACTTGATATAGTCCAAGTGCTTGGTACTACTGTAATAGTGTTCTAATAGTGATCTATTAGTGCTTGTTAGTGCACTATTAGTGTTGGTCAAAGCTACACCAGAACTTCTCAAGGGTTCAAGTACATATTAGTCCTCTAATAGTGCTCTAATAGTGTTCTAGTAGTGTTCTTCAAGGCTATGCTAGAGCCACACTATAACTTCTCAAGAGTTCAAGTACATTTTAGTCCTCTAATAGTGTTTTAATAGTGTTCTTGAGGGCTATCCCAAAACTTGATAGTCCCAGTGCTTGGCACTACTGTAATAGTGCTCTAATAGTGCTTGTTAGTGCACAATTAGTGCTGGGGTCAAAGCTAAGCTAGAACTTCTTAAGAGTTCCAGTACATGTTATTCCTCTAGTAATGGTCTACTAGCGCTACAATAGTGCCTGTCAGTGCAGTAACACTGCAAGTCAATGGTGTGGTGGTGGTACTTGTTATGTGCTCTAATGGTGCAGGTCAAATATGTGCTACTATTGTAATAAATACTGTAAGTGCTATGCTAGAGCTCTAAACAATGGCCAAGGTAGTGTTGGTGAAAACTTACCTCCAAAGCTGATTGAAGCATGTAGTTTTGTGTCCTCATGTGGTGGTCGATGTGCACCTACTATTAACTAGAAAAGAATTCAATGCATGAGGTTAGACGCTAGGCATGGTGACGCTCGAGGGTGATGGAGGAAAAGGGAATGTGAGGGAAGAAGCATTAACATAGGTGGGGAAAAAAAGATTAAGAGGGGTGGGAATGAAGAGAGGGACTATGGCACAAGGGGGAAGGAAGAGGGGGAAGAGGAGCATGTACATGATGGGAGGTGGAATGTAGAGATGGAGACATCAAGGGAAGAGAGTCATGCTTTATTGGAAAGATGGGGTGGGAAATCAAAGTACTAGCTAGGTGGCTTTACAAGAATGAGCGTGTTCCATCAAGAAATAGCCCCCTCCTTTTATAGCCAAGAGAGGGGGTCTCTCCCAATAAATGCATCCTCCCACATGCATGGTGTGTGTGGAAGAGTGTCCCATGTGGGCTAGGCGGTTACGCACTCTCAATTGTGTGCGACAACCCTTTGCCTCATTTTTCCACATACATCAACCCCCATATCCCAAGTCTAAGATACTCCCTTGGTCTCATCCCAATTTTATAATACGTTCAAACATCTAGGAGGACAAGTGGAGGGTTGGCACAAGGAATCTTGCCACCTCATCCTACTTTCCCATTATTTAACTTGCATTCTTGGACTTTGTACACCCCCCCCCCCCCCACATGGGCCTATCCTACATGGAGGGAATAATCCAATATAATATCCATCTCTACCTATTTTATATTACTTCTTGCATGGTCCTTGGGCCGTATCTCACTAAATGCAAGCGTGGGACTACCTAGGTGGAGGGGTGGTGCATGGAGGACCCATGCAACCTTATCATTTTATATTATTACTACCATGGATTATGTACAACACACCTTATGGGTCCTCTTACATGGAATGGTGGCACATGGTCATGCCCTGCCACCTCAACCTTGGGCCTTATGCACATCATATTTTATTATATTATTGCCACACATACAAGCACACACACATATTTATGCCTTTTACTTTGGTCAAATTTATCCATAACAGTTTCCCCCCCCAGGTAGGGAATGCATAGCATTTCCATGCCTAGGACCATCACGCACAAAGAAGGGCTTGAGATAATGCTTATTGATCACCTTCTTGCCATATGGCTCATGCAGCTCCTGAACTTGTACGGACCCATTGCTACGTTCCTTGATGACTTTGTATGGACCGGTCCACAGTGGGAGGAACTTTTTATCCATCTGGTGGTCCAATCTATTATCAAAACATAGCACAACATCCCCCTCAGCAAAGTGTCTTTCCCATCCCTTGCGAATCTTAGCATCCATGCAGGCCTTTTGTTGGTTCTTTTGGATCTCTGTTTGATGGAGTGCAAGGCATTGGGTTTCATCTACCTTCTCAAGTTGTACCAACCTGGGCTCTACATGTTCATCTTCTATCATCCTCTGTTCTTGTGCCAATCTCAAGGCCGGAATCTCTATCTCTAGTGGTAAAACTGCCTCAGTACCATACACCAACTCAAAAGGAGTGTGACTTGTAGATGTTTTATGAGTGATGTTGTAAGCCCACACAGCTTCAGTGACCTTCTGATCCCACTGGCTCCTGTTCCTTGTGGCCATTTTTCCCATGGATTTACAAAGGAGGCCATTGGTCTGCTCTGTTTGTCCCATGGACGCTGGATGATAGATGCTAGAAGTGCGGTGATCAATACCCATGCGATCCATGAGCAACTCCACTGCTTCATTTAAGAATGGACTCCCATGGTCAGATACTATTTCCATGGGTGTCCCAAACCTTATGCAGATACATTCAAATATGAAATTTGAAACTGCCTTACCATTTGCAGCGGGGAGGGTGATAGCTTCAGCCCACTTAGTGACATACTGAGTGGCTACCAAAAGATACTTCTTTTTGCGGGCAGTCATGGGTAGGGGCCCAACAAAATCTATTCCCCACTTCTAAAATGGATGGATGGACATCGCTGGGTGATGTTGCCCAGGATGCAAATCCTTCCTACCAAAGAATTGGTATGGTTCGCAAGTTTTGCAATACATAGTGACATCCTTGAACAAGGTCAGCCAATAGTACCCAGCATGTAAAATCTTCTTAGTTATATAGTCACTGGCATAGTGGCCTCCACAAAATCCATCATGATAATGCTTCAATACCTTAGGTACTTCATTTGCATCAATGGACCGTCTTAGTACCCCATCCACGCCTTGACGGTATAACACCCCATCAAAGAGAGTGTAGCGCCTACTATCTCTATCGATTTTCTTTCTCTCATAGCTAGTACTTTCTGGAGGAAAGGAGAAAGTGATCAGAAACTTGTAGATTCCACCATACCATGGATCCCCAACTTCTATGGCTACTACAAGGGTTACATCGAGGCATTCCTCTAAATCAATCAAAGCATTCTTCAAGTTGGAACAACCCCCTTTTACAAATTTGAAAGAAAATTCATATTCTTGTAAAACTGCCAGCCATTTGGCTAACTGGCCCATGGGATTTCATGATTGAAGAACCTGCTTTGCAAGACCATTGCTACAAATTATAATGAAGGACTTTCCAGCAACATAATGCTTAAATTTCTCAATGCAGAACACCAAAGACAAAGCATGCTTGTCAGCCTCAGAGTAGCGTCGTTCAGTTTCGAGCAATTGTCGAGAAGCAAATCGAATGGGATACGTGAACCGATCCTCCCCTTGCTGGAGAAGAATACCTGCCAGAGTATGCTCACCAAACCCATGATTGATATAGAAAGTCTTTGGCCAATCAAGATTGCGTAGAATGGGTTCTAAAGCCAGAGCACTCTTGATTTGTACAAACCCATGATCACAATCAAGAGAAATCAACTCCATCTTTTAATAGCATAGTCATGGGTTGCGTCAAAGCAGCATATTGATAAATGAAGCGGTGATAGTATCGTGCTAGATTGACAAATGAGCGTACTTGATGTTTGGTTGTTGGCAGGGAGAGCTTGAGGATAGCTTCTACCTTCTTGGGGTCAAGCTTGATGCCCTCAGATGAGACAATATGTCCCAGTAACCTCCCTTGAGTGGCTCCAATGGTGCATTTATAAGGGTTGAGGCTACCATTCCCATCATTGACCCTTTGGAAGGCCAACCTAACCTTCATGACATGCTCCTTACGTGCTGAGAATATACAAAAATAATCTAAAAACACCTCCAAGAAAACCCCCCAAACACCATCTGCATAAATCTTTGAAAGGTAGCAGGAGCATTGGTGAGCCCAAATGGCATTACTTTGAATGCAAATGTCCCCCAAGGTGTGGCAAATATGGTTTTAAGCACATCCTCCTCAGCAATTCTGATTTGATAAAACCCGGAGTAACCATCACAGAAAGTATACATCTCATGACCACTTACCTTCTCAAGAATGAGGTCTTGAAAGGGAAGAGGATGATGGTCCCTCTTGGTGGTTGCATTGAGTTTTTTATAGTCGATGCAGACCCGCCACTTGTTGTTTTTCTTTGGGGTGACTACCACTGGTGAAACCCATTCAGTATTGTGAACCGGAACAATACACCTAGCTTCTATAAGTTTTTGCAACTCTGAGCGCAAAGCATCGGTTTGTAGGGGTCCTAATCTCCGATACTTTTGAGCCACAGGCTTCGCATCAGGTTTCAACTCTATCTTGTGCTCTATGGCAGTCACATGGCAAAAGTGGCGGTAGCTAGTTGCGAAGAGGTCAGGGAAATCTTTGAACATTTCTAGGAACTCATCTTTCTCACTTGGAGTGACGTTTGGGGAAAGCATAGATTCAAGCTATTGAGGACTAGCTGTTACCTGGCGGGGTCAGAGACACCCCCATCATGTAAACTTCCTCCTTTGAGAACTCCCCCCCATCTGATTCTTCCATTGATTTAGACACCGAGGATGAGAGAGTATCACTGTCTTGCTCCTCTTCTTCTTCTGGTTCAGTGGCACCTGGTTGCACCAGGATCTTCTCCTTAGAAGCACCAAAAGACATGTGTCGTGTCTTCCAATAGCTGACTACATCACTCTTTCTCAACCATGGTCTCCCGAGTATGGCTGGGTAACTCCTGCCTGTATCTTTAATGTCCACTATATAGAAATTGACGGTGGTAGTCAACCCATTGACAGTGATGGGCAAATCCTCAATGACTCCCAGGGTGGTGAATCGTTGACCATCTGCTACCTTGATTCTAGTGGAGGAACGCCTTGCTTAATGCTATTAGTTGAGGAAGCGTGATGCTCAAAGACCGATGAGCATGGTCCTGAATGACCCAATAGTCCTCTTGCCTCGAGCCGATGGGAAAATTCGAGGGCGACCACTTACTCCTGCACCTTCTTCCCGGGGCAGCCTGGTCCACGATTTGGAGAGGAGTCCGAGGTGGTACGACTTCTTTTCCCGAGGTCAAGGATCTCTACGTTAGAATCCTCAGTGCCTAATTCACTTAGAAGATTCACCCTTGGAATATTGGGACATTCCATGCGATAATGACCCTTCTGGTGGCACTCGTAGCACACAACATTATCACATTCTCTTGGAGGGTAATTGGCTTGATTTCTGATGCCCACCATCTCAAGCCGAAGATCATTCAGGGCCTTGGCTAGGTCATTGACTGTGGGTTCTTTAGCAAGAGGGGCCGGGGGAGTAGGAAGGAGGGTGGCTCATGGGCGAGGCTGGGAAAATCTTCCAGGCGGAGGTTGAGGATATACTTCTTGTTGAGGGTAAGCATCTAAGGGAGGACCATACATTTCAGGTGGAGGCGGTGGATACATCCCTGATGAGGGGTGGGGGTATGCCCCTGAGTTTGACCCCCCAGGTTATTGTTGCAATAATTGAGGGGGTTGCAGAGGGACGATCATCTTCTTTGAAGTGGGGTCAATGAAGCAGGGTCAGCAGACTGAACTTTATCAAACTTTTGAGCAATCTCATGTGCTAGCACCATAGTTTTTGGATTCTCCCATTTAAGCTTGAGGTAAAATTCATCACTTGCTCCTGCTACAAGGTAGCCCAACACATGCTGAGTCATTCCAGCTTGAAATCCGGCATTGTCCTTCTGCGTGGCAATTAAAAGGTCTAGGAGCATGGCCACTCGATCCACATATCTATTATCGACGCGCCGTCTCACCTTCTGACTGCTTCAAGTTTGCCACGTGCAGGTACACATTCTCTGGCTCCTCTTCTTTGCCAAAATACTCAATCATCGCTGCTGTTAACCTTGGCCAGCTTTGGCGAATGTCGTCGGCCTGCTTCTCATACCACACTTGAGCCAAACCCTCTAGAAATGTGGGAAGAACCAACAGCCATCTATCTTCAATAAGAAAGTTGAGAGAAACACAACGGCGCTTGAAGGCCACAAGATACTCATTTGGATTTTCTTCAACTCATTCACAGAACATGGGAATATCAGCCATGCTTGAAAAATGGAAAAGAGAGAGTCGAAATGAGGCTTATCTATTGGCAAACAATGGAAAGAGGTAGCTTGAACTGAAAATCAGGTGAAGATACATCCACAAAGCATACATAGGCAGGGTAGGGTGTGACTGGTGTATTGTGAAATACTACACGGGAAGAATCTTAAGCATAGAATATCTCATAGACAATCTTAAAAGGACCAACCCTCATGATATCGCATCCATCTTTAAAGCGAGGGTTGGAGACACGGCGTTGCATGAGGTTGTTCATCAAGGCAAACAAGAATGCCATGACAAATGTCAACAATTGGAGAGCTTGCACATCACCTTCAGCTTCTTCTAGTTCTTGCTATTTCTTCAAGGGGTGTGCGGTCTGGCATCCTTCTTTTGAGCAATGTCCTTGAGGACCTCTCTGATGATCTTCCGAAGTCGGTAAACTCGTATCAAATATGCCCAACACTTAGTTTCATGATGACCACAACCTTTGCATTCCTTACAAATGATCACCCTCCTTCGTGGCTTGTGGCTTTGTTGGGGCGGTGCTTCCACTTGCTTCATGTGTGATTGAAGTACAAGCTTCACGTGCCAAGAAATCAGCAACTATATTTTGAGCTCGAGGGATATGCTGAATTTTTACCTCTTCAAATTGTTAGCAAAGTTCCAATGCTTGTTGATGTCGTGGAACCAAGCCTTCGCTCAGCACCTTCTAGCTTCCACTAACTTGTTCACACATGAGTTGAGAATCTCCTTGCACCTCAAGTTGCTTGATGCGATGTTCTTGCGCCTTTTGTAGCCCAAAAATGAGTGCCGAGTACTTAGCTTGGTTGCAAGTACTTGCTGGTGTAGACTTGCTATAACAATACACCTCACCCCTTGGTGAAGTGAGCTTCATACCCACACCAGCAGCCTTGGTCGAAGGTTTGTATGCGCCGTCAAATTGGAGGAGCCAAGATGTCATCACACCAAGACTCAAATCTGAACATCCCAAGTTTCTCGGTAGTCCAAGATAGGTAGAAGGAGAGGGTGGGGAGAATTCAATACTTGAGCAAGACATTCAGCACCAAATAAACTTGCAATCCTTTGTTGATAACTTATCTTTAGACTAAAAAGAATTACAACTTGAAGCTCGAAATGAGGCACAAAAGGTTGATTAGGTACAAAGGGATTCCTTGGTCGAAACATTACCAACCATAGTCAAGAGCCCTAGAAATCTTTGTAATGAGATGGAGAAGAAATCATTCAAGACGAGCTTACCCATAGGAATTAATAAGCAGATGCGCTAAATCTCCCCCCAAGCTTGGGGAGCATCCCACCCTTCGAAGAATGTCACCCTTTTAATTACCTCCGATGCAGTAAGTAGCTCGATCACTGCACAATGAGTAGAATTAAAATCAAAGTCCTCCCAGTGTATCACTAATTCTTCACCTTGAATCATCCACGATGTATCATCCCACTCGTCGTCTCCTTGAACAATGCATTGTACAATCAGTTGTTGAAGATCGACATGAAGATCAAGAAAGAGATCTCGCCAATTGGTAGCCGTAATGAGCGGAGGACCAAGCACCAAATCCTTGAACTCATTGAGAAGTGACATAAATATCCACCCTCCTCGTGTGGCGTGCATCCAAAGAGTGAACTTGAAAAGGTTCAGAATCTATGATCTAGTATCAGATATGAATAGAGCACATGAAATGAAGTACTTTTGCTTTTTACAACAAGAGGAAACTCCCTACGGTTAGAGAGTTACAGTTCATGAGATTTCACCATATAAGCGATATCTTTACACTTTCATCACTTCCTATTTGCTGGCCCATTGGTAAGTCTTTCTTTTGTGAATGGGGAGGTCTTGGGTTCAATTCCCACTCCTTAATAAAAGGAGAGGAGAGGAGAGGAGAGGAGAAGAGGAAGAGGATAGGGGTGTGAGATCTTTTGCAGGAGCCCAAAAAGTCTGTCCACGATGCGCAGGTGCGCCAGAAGACACAGGAACCTAGGAAAACAATCGCGATCTGTCCATGACCCGCAAATGCACCAGAAGACGTAGGAACTCAAAAAACAATCGCAGTTCATGATCTGTTCATGATGCGCAGATGTGCTAGCTGCAACTAGGGGGCGTGCGGGTGTTGCAGATGCGCATGAGCAGTTTTGCGGGCGCTATCGACTAGAAGATGCGTGGTGCTGTGTAGGAACCCAAAAGATGCGCACGAACCGCAGGCTAAAGGCGCAGAAACTGAGAAGTTTTGCAGCCACAGAGACGGAGAACTACAAGCAGAAGATATGCAGATTGGAGGCACGGAAGCAAAGAACTGCACACGGAAGGTGCTGCAGAACTACACTCAGCCGTAGGAGTAACGAATTTTACACCACTAGCCGTGGAGATTTCGATCCCAGTAGCCATACCAATTCTATTAACTAGAAAAGAATTCAATGCATGAGGCTAGATGCTAGGCATGGCGACGCTCGAGGGCCATGGAGAAAAAGGGAACGTGAGGGAAGAAGCATTAACATAGGTGGGGAAAAAGAGATTAAGAGGGGTGGGAATGAAGAGAGGGACTCTGGCACAAGGGGGAAGGAAGAGGGGGAAGAGGAGCATGTACATGATGGGAGGTGGAATGTAGAGATGGAGACATCAAGGGAAGAGAGTCATGCTTTATTAGAAAGATGGGGGGGGAAATCAAAGTACTAGCTAGGTGGCTTTACAAGAATGAGTGTGTTCCATCAAGGAATAGCCCCCTCCTTTTATAGCCAAGAGAGGGGGTCTCTCCTAATAAATGCATCCTCCCACATGCATGTTGTGTGTGGAAGAGTGTCCCATGTGGGCTAGGCGGTTACGCACTCTCAATTGTGTGCGACAACCCTTTGCCTCATTTTTCCACATACATCAACCCCCATATCCCAAGTCTAAGATACTCCCTTGGTCTCTTCCCAATTTTATAATACGTTCAAACATCTAGGAGGACAAGTGGAGGGTTGGCACAAGAAAGCTTGCCACCTCATCCTACTTTCCCATTATTTAACTTGCATTCTTGGACTTTGTACACCCCCCCCCCCCCACATGGGCCTATCCTACATGGAGGGAATAATCCAATATAATATCGACCTCCACCTATTTTATATTACTTTTCCCATGGTTCTTGGGCCATATCTCACTAAATGCAAGCATGGGACTGCCTAGGTGGAGGGATGGTGCATGGAGGACCCATGCCACCTTATCATTTTATATTATTACTACCATGGATTATGTACAACACACCTTATGGGTCCTCTTACATGGAAGGGTGGCAAATGGTCATGCCCTGCCACCTCAACCCTGGGCCTTATGCACATCATATTTTATTATACTATTGCCACACATACAAGCACACACACATATTTATGCCTTTTACTTTGGTCAAATTTATCCATAACACTACCACCAATGATCATGCAGCATCAGTTATTTGTTGTCCACAACACGCCAGATGCACGCACTCTTGCTCGATGGCGCATAACTATGCGAATTAGCAAAACAAATGGTACAGGTGTTTGCATGGTAGCATGCAAACACCCTATACCTCATCATCATGGCCAAGGCTGCACCCAACACAAGAACCAAAACTATCAAAGGGATTGGAATCCTAGCAGCTTACTGCCAGCATGGCACAGGAGGCTGCAGAGTTGTAGAGGTGACACATGGCATCATCGTCGTGGGTTCGAATGAGAAAAGAAAAATTAAGAGAACAACTACTAATTGCTAGAGATATGGTTGCTGACACAAACATCGACATGATACTACAATCTAACATCGGGTACAGAGACTTCAACTGCCTGTGAGCATCAACGGACTACAAGAACAAACTAAAGAAAAGCGCATTTACAATGCTTCACCAACTAGGCACGCCAATGTTCTTCGTAACACTATCTTCTATGGAAAAACTATGGGACCCACTAGTCCAATGCTTGCACGACCTGCAAGATCCCTCAACTCTACCGCAAGCCAATACAGCAAAGGGGCTTCTACATGAACTAATTTGGTCAGACCCTGTCACAACAGCGTGCTACTACATTCACAAATTCAAGTTGCTGAAAACTCTACTGTGCACAAAAAGATTAATCTATATTGGGAAAGTCCTAGACTACTTCTTCGTCATCACTGAATTCTAAAATAGGGGAAGCTAGCATGACCACGAGCTTATATGGATTGAAAACGCACCATCTCTTGAGGAGGCAAGTAAAGATGAATTTGTAAACTTCATTGATCAATACATTTCAATAGAAATCTCATTATTTGATGCTAAACAAAGTGAAATTCAAGTGCATAGGCATAGAAGGATATGCAACAAGCGAAGAAGTGCTGCAGGTTTGGGTTTCCAAGAGCACCAATGCAGAACACAACAATATTGGAACCACTTCCAGTTGATGATGACCACTACGCTCATTCGCGCAATGCAAAACTTATCTACAACACATTAGAGAAAGACAATGTAATGTCGATGGACTTTGTCACATACCTTGACTACGTGGGATTGAATGAGGATACATACCTTTTTGCTCTCAGATAAAAAATCCGAGCTAACTATTTTCCTAAAGAGGGACCCAAAGGACATATATACAAATAACTTTAACCAGACACTCTCAAACTTATGGGGAGTGAATACTAATATACAATTCATTCTAAACCCGCATGGAGCAGCATCATATTGCACATCGTGCATCGCTAAAGAAGATAAAGCTACAAGTGATGCTATGAAGGCCGCAATGCACAAAGCAATGAAAAACAAGGCAAACACGGATGAACGGTGCGCAAGGTTGGGAATGCAATACTCAACACACAACAAGCAAGCAGTGTACCTGACCCTTTCTCTACCCCTCACAAGTAGCTCAAGAGAATTTATATATATTAACACAAGCTCGTCAGAGGAACGCACACTACTGCTCAAAAGGCGTTGGCCTACACAAAAAAATCAAACATACATTCTTGGCGACTTCAACATTGATTACAAAAAAGAAAACAAGAACTTGAGAGACCTAAAAAAACTTATGCAAAAGCATAATTTGTAACAAATAATTAACACACAGACAACTATATATGGATCGACACTTGATCACATTTGGACAAACTCACACACATAAAAAATAAATTATGGAACACAGTTCAGTTACTCGACAGATCACTCCATCTTATTCACAACAATTGAAGACACTACTTGAAAAATAAAAAGGGTAGGCCTAATGAATATAATTCATCCTTGTTCGCATTGTAGTGAACGCTGGGGGGTACACTATTAAGAAACCCTAGATACGACGTGCGTTTAAGGGGTATTATAAAAACCCCGTACCTCTGAATTTTGCATGGATAAAAATACCCCTTTTACAAATGTACTGATTTTTTTCAAAGTTCAATTAAAAAACCCCATATGTAAATACATTTCTGAAAATGTACCTAAAATATTTGAATTAAAAAATCCCTCCATTTGAACCCACGTTGTATACTTACATATTTCTCAGTGAACCCACCGAGAGTGAACGCATACGGAGTGTCCAAGATAGAATACCACACGTTTTAGGGGCTTGGTCTAAACGTTCTTGGGGCTGGATTTGGATAGTCTTGTAATAATTGCTCTACATTAGATTATACATCCTCGAATATACAGATCATCAGCCCAGTAAGTAGTTCTATACTGCATGTCCAGCTGCCACCCCATGCCAGTCCAGGGGCTTTGCATCCGATTATACATCCTCAGCTTCATCGTAATAAGTGCTTCGAACGTTCTTTTCTTGTATCATCAGCCGGCCATAGTTTTCATGGCTGTGTCCAGCTGCCACTGCATGCACGCATTATATCTTCCTCTTCTCTCCCTTTCCATAATAATCTGCTTGCAGTGATCCACTTGCAGTAGATATAACATGAAACATATGTTCTCTATCATTAGCAAACTCCCGTTGCACACAGTTTTGGTGGTTTTCTTGCTGCAAAGCTATGCGCAGCTCCCGCTCCATGTCCATGGTTGATTTTCTCCTCCCTGTTGATTTTGTGGTTGCTGCTTTGTTTTGATGATAATCGATCCGGGCTGCGGCACGCATTGTTTCTGCGATGACGTTCCTGCGTATCGTTTCATTCATTAAGCATCCCTTCATGTCGCTTGTTTGCTTGGTGACTTCGCTTCTGCAGGACGTTCCAGAGATCTGGCGCAACCAGGAAGCCGCAACAGCACAGGGAACAGCACGAGAAGCGCCGTATTTAGAGAATACATAGGCGGCGGAGGCGCTGCGTTAACCGATATCCCCATCGACAGCTCGGTGGAATTCCACTTTCTCCTCGCTTTCGTCATGGACGAGCCTCAGGACAATTCCACACAAGGCCCAACCAACGGCAACTTCTCTGCCTTCTGGCAGCCCAGGATATCGCCCGCGCACGTCAGAGCCATCAAGGCGAACAACAGCAATGTGAAGGTCGCTATGAGCTTGGGCGGAGGCGGTTATACGGCGGTGTTCCAGCCCGTCACCGTGTCTTCGTGGGTCAGAAACGCCGTTGCTTCGCTTACGACGATAATCAGAGATTACTCCTTAGATGGAATCGACGTGGACTACGAGATATTTGACGCTACGGAAAACGAGTTCGTGGCTTGCATAGGGGAAGTGATGACCGAGCTTAGGAAGCTGAAGCTGATCACGATGGCATCCATAGCTCCGTATCCAGGGACAGACGCTTACTACACAGAGCTGTGGAAGAAATACGCCAGCGTGATTGACTACGTGAATTACCAGTTCTATTCAGAGGGGGACATGCCAGTGTCAGATTACGTGAGTCTTTACAAGGATACGAAGGCTATGTATCCTGGAGCCAAAGTGATCCCCAGCATGGAGACCATAAGCAACGGCACACAGATAGTGCCATCCAGTGCGATACAGGGGTGCCAGAAGATCAAAGACGACGGTGATTTGCAGGGCATCTTCATCTGGAGTGCGGACCAGTCCTACAAAGATTTCCAATACGAAAAGAAAGCTCAGTCACTTCTGGCCTCCTGATCGATCGATCAATCTATATCTTCTTCTTAGATGCTGAACAAACGTTTAACCCTTTCCCTCGTCGAGATCATTCTCTGTCCATTGTGTCTTCGAGATCTTCTCCTCTCTATGTTAACCATTGCAGCAATTTGGATTTTAGCAACCCACTATATTGACTTAGCTAACCATCTCTCTCTCTCTCTCTCTCTCTCATAGACCCTTTGGTCTACTCATATTTACCAACGGAGTGTTCAGCATACATGTTTTTTGCTAAGGAACTCTCAAGCAAGCGAAGCTACTTTTACCTTTGAAAAATATAGTCAAAGCACTAATTATCAATATGTAAATTACTTCTACTCTACAATATATCACAAATACAACAACACAAAGCAACTATAGACGTGTTTGATAGACTCTCAAAATAGCGGACACGTCTATAGGCATTGCTTGAATAGAGAAATTACAAGCACATCTAATAGTGCGTCTAATAGCTCGTCTATTTGCGCGTGTATTGACACGTCTATTTGTGCATCTACACTGAGAAAATACGGGCCTGTCTAACACTGCGTTTGTCAACGCGTCTATTTGCACGTGTATTAGCACATCTACACTGAGAATTAGATGCGTATTTAGCCGCGTATTTAGACGCAAAACAGAGAATACAGAAAGTGAGATTTTGGTGTACATCACTGCTTTCCAAACATTGCCCATGATTACCAAAGCACATAATTTTAACAAAAACATCAATGCTTTTTTGCAAGTCCACATATACAAGAATTAAGTGAGGTGAGGAGAATGAGACAATATGTAAAATAGTTTTGCCAATATCAATGATGGGCTACTTTTAGATCTACAAATACATTCAACCCACTACTACTTGTGCTACTCATGTGCTCATCGAAATCAGCATCACCAATGGTAGGCTCGTCCTCACGGGTAATGGCCTCAATATCTATATCTCCTATCTCATGATCATCCTCATCTCTCGTATCACGGTCGTCATCACGTCCATGGCCATGATCATCCTCCATACGCTCCATATTAGTAAATGTACTATACATCACTTTGGAACGTGGCATAATAGGTATGACATGCCACCATCTATTATTATCTACCATTGGTTGATAGAAAACCTAATTCAAACACAAATATAATCATGTTATTTTCCTTGCATCGAAGGTATCAAATATTTAAAAGCGAGTATTTTTATATGTGTGCACAGTACATGTTCACATTGTTGCGGTAGTACTAGTGTGTCCTTCCTACTTTGCCAAAACTTTGTGGAGTCAATAGTTACAAAGCCACTTGCATGGCATTTGATTGTTGCATTAGGGCCTCTTTCCACCACGTCCTTAAACCACTTTATATCCAAAACATACACAAAGAACTGTCGAAAGTCAAGCTTAATAATATCTTGGATTATGCCACAATAATCATCCATGGCTCCATTGGCTCCGTCAAAGCTAGCAATGACATCACAATCTTGTGTGTTTCTCTTATCATCACTCCGTTGTGTCCGAAAATGCTTGCCCTCACACCATATAGCATTGAACATAGTGCACTACACCAAGAAAAAATCAATTAAATAAGCAATCTAAATTATTGAAAGCTCCTAACTTATGCATAACATTCTATATACTGACCTTGCTCATGCATCCACAACAAGACAAAGCACCCACAGACGCGCACACAGATGTGTTTACTGAACTAAAAAAAAAACTTACGGGCGTGTCTATTTGCACGTCTATTTCTGTGTCTAGAGACCCGCGTCTAACAGCGTGTCTATATAGCAGACAGACGTGCATATAGACGTGTAAATAGACGCTCTACTAAAAAATTTAAAAGACAGACAGACGCATCGTTAAACACATGTATAGACGCATTTATAAACAGTCTTATAGACTTGTTTATAGACACAAATCGACGCTTCTCGAATAGATAGACGCGTATATAGACGCGTTTATAGACGCACTGATAGACACGCTACATAATATATTTTTTTAAATTTATAGAATGTTGTGTATGTTGTGTATGCTATATAGTTACAAGAATCCCATTTCCACATTGTGTAATTCAATTCTTACAGCCAACCACATTTTAATTACAATTCCAAATAAAACATTACAACTCTAAAATGCAATAAAATTGAAAGCTCAAAAAGTGCTTGTATGTACATATACACGAAGCTAAGCCACATCATGTGGCTTCAAGTACAAAAAATAAGAGGAGTGTATATACAAGAGGCACGAAACCAAGCCAGTGGCTTTAAGTACAAAAAAAGAGTAGCTAGCACTACTTCTACGACTAATCTATATTCTCCACATCCTCGCTCCCTTCCACGCTCCCTTCTGCGCTCCCTTTTGCACTCCCTTCTCTGCCTCCTTCCTCGTCTTCTTCCTTGTCTTCTTGTGCAGGGACCTGTAAACAAGGGACAACATATATCAATGTATGAAAAATCAAATCTTTACTTATAATATTAACATTATTTAATTACTTTCAAATACCTCGGGGGTCGCTCCAGTAGCCCGGATATACTGCTTCTCAGTAATCAACCCGTCATAATAGAAGTGCTTCCATGTATCTCCTCTGCGATGGTGGCGGTGGTAGGTTGTCTCGACAGGAGTAGGGTATCTGCCCACGATATCAAGCTGCAAGACGACACAATTTGCGGAGGGGTTAGTACAAAGAAACAACCTCCTAATAAACTACATAAGCAATGTAATTTGAGATCGATACTTACAAATTGGGCCTCCCATGATTCAACACCCCCTGCTCCAAAATGCACGCTTCCATATTGCTCCATCTGGATCCTTCGTGCCTCCATGTGCTGCAGACTGGGGTCCTCCCTCGCTGACTTCATTGCCTTCTTCCACTCATGCTTGTGAGCGTAGGCCCCTTGGTGGTTAACCTCCCTCGAGCTTGGCAAGCTCCGCTAGTGCCTGCCTCTTAAGCGAAGATCTTTTATTACCAAGTATCGTAACAATCTTTGACTTAGCCCATTTATCTATGAACTGACGATTGGGGGGGTTAGGATACCTAGAGCGAACAGTAGCGAGGGTCTCATCAGCTAACCTCTTTGGTTGGTCTTTGTAGTGGATAAAGCAATCTCTGTAATTGTTAGTAATTACAGAGCACATGAAGGCCATGATGTCCTTTCCCCGTGCATCCATCAAGATGCCTCCAGTCTGAGTGATGTCATAAAAGATCATACCATCACCCGGAGGCACGTCTAAATCATCTGAATCATCATCATCCCCACCACCGCCCCTCCCAAGCACTGTGCCATGCATCCCCCATCGCTCTCCCTGCTACTATGCCTGCTACTGTGTCATGTCGAGCTAGTACGCTAGCCACTCGTAGCTGGAGACTGCACGGGACTACGTGGACCACTGGTACCTCACAAGCTCGCCCATCTTGTAAATACAATCCTTCACGTCCTTCGATGCACTACGAGAAATGCTAGTAGGTAGTATGAACTGAACCCACGAGGAGGTGGTTGATTAGTTGCTTATAATTATTCACTCACAAATTTGAAAGGAAAAAGATATTATGCACATAAAATACTTACTTGGAGCATCTTGTGCCAATCATGAGATTTCAAGCCATATAATTGCTCTACACCTCTTTTCTTGCTCTTTATAAAGGCTCCTTCAAACACCTCATGCATCCAGTGGGAGTACAAATTGTAGTAATAGCATGCTTCACTGCCGCCATCTCTAGCTTTGATAACCTCCATGGTGCACGAGGTAAAAAAACACGCCCATTTGGTCTCTCTTGTGGCCAAGCTTCATGCATCCTCCCTGTGGTACGTAGATCCTCCCTTATGCCTAGGGGATCTCGTGTCCCATTCAAATGCTCCCAAATGGTAGATGCCACATTCTTGAAGATATGCATGGGATCAAGCAAGTGATTGATCTTGAGGTGGGACCAGTATGGTAAACGATAAAAGATGGAGTATCTAAACAAAAGCTGGTGTTAGTGGGCAATCTTTATTTCCAGCCAATATAGCACACAATGGTTACAAACCCTTACCGACTCATGCCAAGTGGTGGAGGAGTCATGGAACCATCCCAAATTCTCATCCAATCTCCTACGGTGAGTGATTGTGGAATTAGAAGGGGCAGCATAACATGTCCTTTCTTAATAGCCATAGAGGGTGGAAGATTATAATTCACCAATATCACTGGCCATACACTGTAAGAGGTGCTTTTGAGCTTTGCAATGGATTTGCACTTGAACATATGTTGGATGCGAGGGATTATGGGAAAATGTCATAGAACCTTATGAGGCATGTCCAAAGTTTTGAGATCTGCTCTATATCTTGCCTCTCCACAAGTAGGGCACTCTGTTGCATCCTTATGTAGTCCACGAAATAAAACGCAATCGTTGACGCATGCATGGATGCGCTTGTAATCTAATCCTCCAAGAGAGGTCACATGTTGCCTTGTCATATCTCTTGAGGTCGGTAATTTATTCTCCCGTGGAAGCATTTTACACAATAGCCTGCATGTGAAGACCATAAATGAGGAAAAGCATTCGAGTAATTGACCCACTAGCATAATTCACCATGTTTGCAAAATAGACTTTTAAGCTTACTTGAGTAATGAATTCAAACTTGCATTGCTCCATCCATAGATGGTTTGCAAGTTTAGTAACTCAAGGGAGGCACGTAGAACAGAGAAAGTGCACCCCTCAAACAGTGGAGTTGATGCTGTGGTAAAAAGATCGTCCTGCTCCATGCTATCATCCCTCCCTTCGGATTGATGGACATATAAATCCTGCACCATATCATCAAACACCTCCTCCTCCATGGCTTCATGAGGTAATGGTGGAGGGCTACTATCACCATCACTCCATGCATCTGTAACGGTCCCTCCTGAATATCCCACCTCATATCGCCGACACTTTGCCTCCTCACGGCGAGCATAGGGCAACATATGTGGGTGTGGCACTGCATCTTGTATCAAATTAAAACGGGATCATAACTCAAACATATGAACACCCATAGGTATCTCAATCAACCTTAACTCGTTAACACTTACCATGTTTATGGTCGCATCCCATTCTCCATACTTTGAGATGTGATTGAGTGTAATCCTGCGTGCACGATACATGTTTCCTAAACATCGATCACACATACATTTGATTTTTTTCTCCAACCACATTTCGTGATGGTGGATACGGAGGGATTCATCCTCACTGGAGCTACTTGTTGAAGATGAAGACATCCTATAAACAAACAACCCAAAAAAATTTGCTTTTCTTCAAATATTTAATTTTAAACTCTGTGGCGCATCTGAAGACGCATCTAAAATTACGCCTGTCTATTCTATGGTGCGCGTCTATAGGTGCGTCTAAAACCACGTCTGCTCTGTGTATGTAGACGTGTAATTACACGTGTATTTAGATGCGCTATTAAATGTGCTTATAGACGTGATTTTCAAATCTGCTTTTAGCGCGCTCGCTTTGCTTTTCTTCACATTACATATACTTTGCACGGCCGGCTTGCTTTGCTATTAATAGATCCACAGTTTTGACGCTTAAGAGGAAGAGAGGAAGGCACCCACACTTACTTCCAAGCTTACACTTAAGAGGAAGGCACCCACACTTACTTCCAGGCTTATAGGAGAAGAGGGAGAACAAGGAAGAGAAGCAACTTTGAAGAAGGAGAAGAAGCTTCCATACCTTTGTCCAAGGTAAGTCTCTTTACGGTTGATATTTTTTGAAAGTTGCTCTCTTTGGATTTGTCCTTTGTCGTATCCAAGAAACGAATGATTTTGGTATCAGTGTTACGTTTTTGTGTCGGGCGCATGTCCTTTTCTACTTTTTAGAATAGTCCGTCTGTCGGAGCGCGTCTATAGACGCATCTCAGAGCACATCTAAAACCACATCTATAGGCGCGTCTAGACTGTTTGCAGACACAGACAACTGCATCTATAGACGTGGTGTTATACGCAAAAATAGATGCGCTTCTCAGATGCGTTTATAGACGCGCTCTGACAGTAATCTTTTTCGACAGTAATCTTTTCTTCCCTTTCCCTTTCTTCTCAGCTCATCAGTAATCGTCTTTTTTTCTTTTTTCCAGTTCATCATGTGGCCAGGAAGCTCTTCGGGCTCACCTGATCTCCGGGAGTCTATTTTTAGGGATTTATATAACCTTTTAGGGCACCCTCCCAGTCCTGTGGAGTTATATGGGTATATGACGGGTACTCTAAACACCCCTAGGAGTCGGCACTACAGACTCCAAACCACCCCACACCAACTGAGATTACCCCAATGGAGTCAGCACAGCCCAGCCGGCTACACAGCTGAGGCCCTTCTCCCATGCCGTCTTATGCCCCTTCCCCCATGCCGTCTTATGCCCCTTCCCCCATGCCATCAGGAGGTCCTTCTATCTCACAGAGCCGTCGGTGTATTCCTGTGTAGTCGAGACTCGATTCTCTAGCTACGAGTGGTCCACGTAGTCCTGTGCAGTCTTCAGCTACGAGTGGCCAGCGTACTAGCTCGACACGACATGGTAGCAGGCGTAGTAGTAGGGAGAGCGGTGGGGGATGCATGGCATAGTGCTTTGGGAGGGGTGGTGGTGGGGACGATGATGATTCAGATGATTTGGACGTGCCTCCGGGTGATGGTATGATCTTCTATGACATCACTCAGACAGGAGGCATCTTGATGGATGCACGGGGGAAGGACATCATGGCCTTCATGCACTCTATAATTGCTAGCAATTACAGAGATTGCTTTATCCACTACAAAGACCATCTAAAGAGGTTGGCTGATGAGACCCTCGCTGCTGTTCGCTCTAGGTATCCTAACCCCCCAATCATCAGTTCACAAATAAATGGGCCAAGTCAAAGATTGTTACGATACTTGGCAATAAAAGATCTTCGCTTAAGAGGCAGGCACTAGCGGAGCTTGCTAGGCTCGAGGGAGGTCAACCACCAAGGGTCCCGCCCCACACCGCTCACAAGCGTGAGTGGAAGAAAGCAATGAAGTCAACAAGGGAGGACCCCAGTCTGCAGCACGTGGAGGCACGAAGGATCCAGATGGAGCAATATGGAAGCGTGCATTTTGGAGCAGGGGGTGTTGAATCATGGGAGGCCCAATTTGTAAGTATCGATCTCAAATTATATTGCTTATGTAGTTTATTAGGAGGTTGTTTCTTTGTACTAACCCCTCCGCAAATTGTGTCGTCTTGCAGCTTGAGATCATGGGCAGATACCCTACTCTTGTCGAGACAGCCTACCACCGCCACCATCGCAGAGGAGATACATGGAAGCACTTCTATCATGACGGGTTGATTACTGAGGAGCAGTATATCTGGGCTACTGGAGCGGCCCTCGAGGTATTTGAAAGTAATTAAATAATGTCAATATTATAAGTAAAGATTTGATTTTTCATACATTGATATATGTTGTCCCTTGTTTACAGGTCCCTGCACAAGAAGACGAGGAAGGAGGCGGAGAAGGGAGCGCAGAAGGGAGCGTGGAAGGGAGCGAGGATGTGGAGAACATAGATTAGTCGTAGAAGTAGTGCTAGCTACTCTTTTTTGTACTTAGAGCCACTAGCTTGGCTTCGTGCCTCTTGTATATACACTCCTCTTATTTTTTGTACTTGAAGCCACATGACATGGCTTAGCTTCATGCTATATGTACATACAAGCACTTTTTGAACTTTCAATTTTATTTCGTTTTGGAGTTGTAATGTTTTATTTGGAATTGTGATGAAAATGCGGTTGGCTGTAAGAATTGAATTACACAATGTGGAAATGGGATTCCTGTAACTATATAGCATACACAACGTGCTAAAGCATGACAATCATATTGAATGCAATGATGACACATGGTAATGAACTTGTAGAAAGCTAAGAATAAGGGATATCATAAAATCATTATTTCATTGAAAAAATTAGGAGTTTTGGATGATGCTGAGGTGCAAGGGCCCATTTTCACCCTATGGACCTTGTTACACATGTGAACGTACAAAATATGGAATGGGTCAATAGGATTTGATGGAGAGGAGTCTTATGGAAGAGCAACAAAGAAAGGGAGAACACCAAAATTGTGGGTGCTAACTCACCCAGATCAAGGTAAGCTCTTATTATGTATGTATGATACAAAGGGGTATAGACTGGGCCATTGGCCTTTACCCCAACAACCTCCCACTTAAGGGCCAATGAGCCTTTAAGGGAGAAGATGGGCATCCTAATGTCATTCGACACCCATCAATACTCTGCAATGTGCAAACCGCTCTGAGGAAAGGCTCGTTGTAAGAAGATCTGTAGGGTTCTCATATGTGTGAACCTTGACAAGCTAGATGCTCTTGTCCTCAATCACCTCTTTGATGAAGTGATACTTCACATCAATATGCTTTGTCTTTGCATGGAAGACAGGATTCCGTGTCAACTGGATGGCACTCTGACTATCATAGTGCAAAACTGGAACCTCTCTTGCAATGTTTAAGTCTCCCACTAGATGAGTAAGCCATATAGCTTCCTTGCATACCTCAGTGGTTGCAACATACTCTGCCTCAGTGGTAGACAAAGCCGTACATGGCTACAAACAAGAGACCCATGAAACTGCACCTCCAGTAAATGAGAAAACATATCCTGTAGTAGACCTCCTGGTGTCTACATTCCCTGCAAAATCGGCATCTGCATATCCAACAACAGATGTGTCCTTCCTCCCAAAGAAAATGCACATGTTCTTTGTACCATTCAAGTATCTCATGATACCTTTCACTACCTCCCAATGCTTCTTGGTAGGATTTGCCATATACTTGCTAACAGCTCCCACTGCAAAAGCAATATCTAGACGTGTAGCAACCATGGCATACATCAAGCTTCCTATTGCAAATGCATAAGGTATCTTTGCCATTTCAGCCTGCTCCTCATCTGACTTAGGGCTGTTCGCTTGGCTGAGTTTCACATGTGGAGGCAACGGAGTACTTATGGACTTCCCCCTCTCCATATTGAAACACTCAAGTACCTTGCTAATGTACTCTTTCTATGACAAATGAAGGAGTTTCTTGTTCCTATCCTGAATGATCCTCATGCCAAGTATGTGACTGGCATCACCCAAATCCTTCATGTCAAAGGTCTCATGCAACCTTTTCTTCAAGGCATCCACATCCAAAGTAGATTTCCTAGCAATAAGCATGTCATCAACATATAAAATCAAAATAAGAAGGCTGCCATCTGATGCCTTCTTTGTGTAGAGGCAATGATCTCTCTCACTCCGTGTGTACCCTTGGGATCACATAAATGCATCAAACTTATGGTACCACTCCCTAGGAGCCTACTTCAGCCCATAAAGACTTTTATGAAGCTTGCGTACCATCTGTTTTTTGCCCTACACAGCAAACCCCTCTGGCTGCTACATATAGATGTTCTCATGAAGATCTCCATGTAGAAAAGTTGTTTTTACATTTATTTGGACAAGCTCCATGTCCTCTCTGACTACAATCCTGTCAACATGACATAATCTAGAGATGGAGCATATCTCTGTGGAGGTCGTGAGACTCTAATGGAACGTCTCAACACTTGCTCACCATGAGCATCTTGCTGTCCCAACTGATTTTCCTGCATAACTTGAGGTTGTCCACCTAGATGTGATTCTCCCACCTCACGATCTATGGGCTGTCCATGCCCTACATCATGTGGAACAGGTTGTGCATGCCTCTCATATGGTGTTTGTCCATCCTCTTGAAACACCACTCTGCGTATCTTAACAATCTTTTCTGGCTTCTTGTGCATCTTGTCCTCATTAAAGATAATATCATGGTTGCGTACTATCTTCCTGGCCTCTAGATCCCACAATCGGTATCCCATCTTGCCTGAATCATCATATCAAGAAAAATGCACTTCCTTGACTTTGGATCAAGCTTGCTGCATTTTTCCTTAGGGATATGAACATAAGCTTCACAGCCAAATACACAAAGATGCCCATAAGGTGATGGCTTGCTTAACCAAACCTCTTCTAGCACTTTCCCATCTAGTGCCTTGCTAGGTGATCTATTGATAAGATGTACTATATCTTGATAGACTCAGCCCAAAAGCCATGAGGTAGATTGGCATTAGAAAGCATGCTTATCTTCCTTTCTTGAATAGTTCTATTCATCTTCTCAGCAACCTTATTCTGAGAAGGATTCTCAGGAGTAGGCTTGATGCCATGTAGCTCACAAAATTTCTTAAATGCATGAGAGGTATACTCTCCTCCATTATCAGTGTGCAAGCATTTGATTTTCTGCAAATGCTAAGAACTTTTGAAATGCATCAAAGACATCACTCTTCTTTCGAAGAGGATAGACCCACACTTTCTGTGTAGCATCATCAATGAAAGTAGCAAAGTAAGAAGCACCACCCAATGAGACAGTAGGCATAGATCCACACACATCAGTGTGAACCAACTCCAATGGTTCAAGCCTCTTCTTGCCCAAAGATTTTTTATGTAAAGACCGTGCTTGCTTCCCATACATGCAATGCTCACACATGCTAAAATCCAAAAAATTAAACACGGGAACATACTGCAAACTAGAAAGTATCTTCATTCCTATCAGGCTCATGTGTCCCAACCGACGATGCCACAAAGAGACAAATGGCTGCTCGGTCACATTGATTACATTATCTCTTATGCCTGACACATGCATTGAGTAAAACGTTCCATGCTTAGAACCTCTAGCAATCACAAGTGACCCTTTGCTAATTTTCCATGTATTGTTGCCAAAAAACACATGATAGCCATCATCATCAAGCTGTCGCGTACTTATCAAGCTCTTTTTCAGATTTGGAACATGCCTAACGTTCTTGAGTACAAATGTAGAACCATTAGGAAGAGACAAGTGGATATCTCCCACTCCAACAATGTCACATGGATAATCATTTCCAAGTCTCACGGTTCCTTTCCTTCCTGCATCATAAATGGTAAACCACTCCCTATGTGGAGTGACATGGAAAGATGCTCCCGAGTCTAGTATCCAATTCTGTGACAATGCATCATCACTAGTCACAAGAAAAGCATGCTCAAACATAGAGGCATAAAGAATGTCACCCTCATCACTATTGTTACTTATGGCATTCACTTCCTCTATATTGACTGTGGATTTCTCTTCCTTCTTGGGCTGCACATTAGCTTTGCCTTTACCTTTATCATTCTTCCATTTGTAGCAATCCTTATTGAAATGGCCTTTCTTCCCACAATAGAATCATTCCAAATCCTTTTTGGCATGGGATTTTCTTCTAGATTTGCTTCTAGACTTGCTTGTATTTTTGTCATGGTATTTCCCCCTGCAATATGACCTCCCTCTCACATTGAGAGCACTTGAACTTTTAGTTCAAGCATTGTTCTTTCTATTTACCTCCTCAGTGAGAAGGCTACTCTTAACATCACTGCTCGTCAGGCCTCTTGCACGGGCTGAATTGCTTATAGCAGTCCTAAAAGTGTCCCAACTTTCAGGAAGGGTGACCAATAAGGACATTGCCTTAACTAAGTCATCAAAGGCAATTTTTTGAGCTGAAAGTTGATTGAAAATTGTGTTAAACTCATTTAAATGGCTAGACATTGAAGTCCCTTCTTCCATGCAAAGATCTATAAGTTTCTTCAGCTAATACACTTGACAAGCGGCACTCTGCTTCTCATAAAGATCATGCAACTTTGTCCACACACCATAGGCACCACCTGCAGTACCTTTAATATTAAAATACACCGATTTTGAAAGTGTGAGCATGATCGTGGAGTGTGCAAGCTCATCCAATTCCTTCCACTCTTCATCATCTTCCGATAGGATTTGCATGTCCATGTGTTGGATTGGACTCAACCTTTGCAGTGGTCTTAAACCCTATGGTCTCCATCTTCTTTCAAAGCAAGAGTACCATCAGACATCGAATGTGGGAAGTGGGTGGTGAAACGGCCCATTTTAACCCTATGCACCTCGTTACAGATGTGAAGGTGCAAAATATGGAATGCGTCAATGGGATTTGCATATCCATGTGTTAGATTGGACTCAAACTTTGCACAAGTCTTAAAATCTGTGCTCTCTATGTTCTTGCAAACTTTGAGTCCCATCTAACACCGAATATGGGCACTCGGAGGTGAAACGGCCCATTTTCATCTTATGCATCTCCTTACATATGTGAAGGTAAAAAATATGGAACAGGTCAATAGAAATTTCATCTCCATGTGTTAGGTTGGGGACTCAGTTTAAATAGGTCTTCAACTCTATTGTCTCCATGTTCTTGCAAAGTTCAAGTCCCATCTATCACCAAATCTAGGCACTTGGAGTTGAAACGGCCCATATTCACCCTATGCACCTCCTTACATATGTGAAGGTGTAAAATATGGAATGGGTCAATAGGATTTACAATATAGAATGGGTCAATAGGATTTGCATTTCCATGTGTTGGATTCAACTCAAACGTTGCACATGTCTTAAACCCTATGGTCTCCATGGTTTTGAAAAGTTTGGTCCCATTTGATAGTGAATGTGGGCATTGGAGCTGAAACAATCCATTTTCACACTCTACAGCTCGTTACATATGTGAAGGTACAAAATATGGAATGGGTCAATAGGATTTGCATGTCCATGTGTCGCATAAAACTCAAACTTTGCAGAGGTCTAAGGTGTCCATGTTCTTGCAATGTTTGAGTCCCATTCGACACCAAATGTGGGTACTAACTAGTATGTACAGGGCCCATTTTCACCTAATGCACCTTGTTAGGTATGTGAAGGTGCAAAATATGGAATGTGTCAATAGGATTTGCATGTCCACGTATTAGATTGGAGTCAAACTTTGCACATGTGTTAAACTCTATGATCTCTATGTTCTTCTAAAGTTTGAGTCCCGTCTAACATCGAATGTGGGCACTGGAGGGTGAAACGGGCCATTTTCACCCTATACACCTCGTTACATATGTGAAGGTACAAAATATGCAATGGGTCAATATGATTTGGATGTCCATGTGTCCGATTGGACTCAAACTTTGCAAAAGTCTTAAACTCTATGGTCTCCATGTTTTTGCAAATTTTGAGTCCCATATGACATCGAATGTGGGCATTGGGAGGTGAAACGTCCCAATTTCACCCTATGCACCTCGTTGCATATTGTGAAATCAAATGTGGGCACTGAGAGGTGAAATGGTCGCAACGTTGGATTCGCATGTGACACTGAATGTGGGCACTGGGAGGTGAAATGGTTACCCTATGCACCTCGTTACATACATGAAGGTACAAAATAGGGAATGGATCAATAGGATTTGAATGTATATGTCTCGGATTGGGGACTCACACTTTGCATAAGTTGGGCTCATCTACAGAAATAAGAGGATCGGAAATGGGAGGGGCAGGGTCAGGGCTTGAGGTCGAGGCCTCCTCTTCCATTTGTCCCCCCTAGAGAAGGAAAATAAAGGTCATTTCCCAAGATAGGAACCTATTTCCTGTGTTTCCGATGACTTCACATGCTAGGAGGTCATCAGTGTCCACCTCCCTAAACCCTTGGGGTGTGAGCTAGGCTCGAAAGCAATCTAGATGCTTCACGAACCTGGGTTCTTGATTGAACAAGTACTTCAAATAATCAATTGGACCCATCTTTTTGTAGACTCATCAAGTTGATATGCAAAACTCACGATGTAGTCTTGCATGTACTTGATGAGGTCTTCAAAATCATCTCGGGCTCCCAGGAAGGTGCCTAGGACATCTATGCCCTTATCAAAGACCCTTATCAAAGACTGGAAATAACTCCTCCTCTCTATCAATTAATGGAGTACAAGAGATGAAATCATGGAAGGCAGACCTAGCAGAATCCATGGTAATTTGGTAGCTCGGAGAACTGTGGCTATGATAGTGAAACTTTGAAACTAAAGTAACTTTATAACCTATATATACCCTAATGTTCTAAATATAAAAAATAAAAAGAATTATAAAATTTTTGGGAAAAACTTGACATTGACATGAAACAAAACCATTCAAAACATCAAAATTAATTGCATCACTATTAATTGGAAAATGTCAAAATCCACAATTGTTCCACCCCACATTTTCTAGACAATCTTTAATATTGCAGGAGGGATAAAAGTGGCACTATGCATGAGCTTCTCTGCACACTTTCCTACCTTTTCACCATTTAAGGTAAAGTGAAAGGACTCAGACATGCCATCCTCCATGATCAATAGGTGTTCCCACATGTCCCTAAGAGTCCATTGTGATGTGATAGTCACATTCTTGACATCTCCTAAATGAGAACCAATACATAAACTTACCCCTGTATTATTATCATCGTTAGAGTCAAGGGGGAGCCAATTGCCACTTGTTTTCTTCCAGCGCCTATATTGGAAAGCAAAATATAACATTTGGTGGGAGATGTGGTACTTGACAACCACATTGTCGTTACATACATGGCGTTGAAACAGATCACCCTTTTGTTCACCTGACCTGCTTCCCCAATTCACCCCAAGAAATTCCTCAAGGGCATTCTCATGTAGGCACTTGCATGACCACATGGTTTTTGTTCTGTGCATCTGGATATTATGAAAATAATAAGAAAAAATGTGTGGAGGCATAAACCAAGACAACCTTACCCATTTAGAGCCAAATGTAAACTTCATGGCCATGCCCACATCCTTTGCAATCTTTTCCTTGTATGATTGCATTGTTCTTGTGTCCACCATGCTGCAATCCATGTCTTCAAGTTGTGGTGTTGCAATGCATTGAAGATGGCCATAACCTGATGCCGTCCTTGGAGTAATGTACTTGGAATTATACCAATAGATATTTCTCTGTTTCAAAGCAGAGGGCTTCTCTCCAGCATGCATTTGCCTTCCTAAATCCTCATGAATGGCAGTAAACTTACCTTAGAAGCACTCGATTGGTTCCCACTCCTCAAAGTTTGAAGGAAATACATCTGCTATGCACAAGTGCTATTTCAAAATACAATTTCAAACTGACTCATTACACTGGTTCTATTTCAAAATACAATTTCAAGCTGACTCATTACACTTCAAAATCTTACACAAAATGCAAACTTACAATACGATGGTATTGCCGATTGATTGCATGATGGAGGAAGGCACATGTCCTTCCCCATGTAGATGTGTTGCACCTTTGCAAGCAATCTTTTCTTCCCAAGCTTGAACTTCATGGTGCGGCCCTTCCATTCATGCAAAAGATCACCTCTTTTGCTCTTGGGAAGCTTATGTGGACACTTGGCAGATCCTCTCATGACTATCCAATCATTCAAGCTATAGGTACAAGGCACCCATTCACCCAAAGCATTTTTGCTCCTGTTGGACACAGAGTATATGTATGGTCTCCTCACCATGCTTGTACAGAGGTCACAACAGCAATAGTGGACTAGAAAGTGTAGCTTGGAGGGAGAGAGCAGCTCTGATAGAGGGAGAGAGAGGGAGAAGGTATAGAGGGTGCAACTAAAGGTTGAGAGAAGCTCCAAGAGGTGCTGTAGCTAGGAATGGAGGGAGAAAGAGTAGAGGGGGATGAGCAGCTACTCCAGAAGGTGTTGTAGCTAGGAATGGAGGGAGAAAGAGCAGAGGGGGATGAGCAGCCACTACAGGAGGTACTGTAGCTAGGAATGGAGGAAGAAAGAGCAGAGGGGGATGAGCAACTACTACTGTAGGAGGTGTTGTAGCTAGGAATGGAGAGAGAATGAGCAACTGCTACAGGAGGTGCTGGAGAGGGAGTAACACAATGGACCAGAGTAGGAGGGGGCAGAGAAGATGCCAAATTAGTTCCCACGTTTGAAAAATGGAGGGAGAATGGAGCTGGACCATAGAAGAGGAGGGGGCAGGCCTGTAACAAGCTGAGAGGGGGGCAAAATTCACCCAGAAGGGCCCACCACCTCTTGAATGACTTGTAGGTTTGTTTGGGGTAGGTGCATATGGGAGAAGGGTCAAGCATGGGTTGAGGGGGGGGATGTTTTGAGTGGTCCCTGGTGTAAGAGGAGTAGCCAATAGGGGCTGTTTGTAGGTCTGCCCACCCTCCACCTCAACATGGAATTGCCCCACAAAAAGGAGCACTCCCATTGGTACACCTCAAATACCTCACTAATCCCTTGAAATTAGGAAACACTAATTGGGGGCCCTTTGGAGACCCCAATTCTCCCCTAATGACTTTTTATTGGGGAAGGATTTTTAGGATTAGTCCAAATGTAGACTCTAGAGCTCAAAATTAATGAAATAAGTGTTTAATAGATAAGATATAATTGAATCCTTGTTACTCTTGTTCTTGATTGCAATTTATGAGGGATAGTTAATAGATCATTCAATGTGTATGGATATAGATCCATTGCCATAGAAAATATCCTTGGTTATGGTCATATAAAACCCAAAGATATACCCAGAGTGAAAAGGCCCATTAATAAGGAGCCTACTAGTATCATGGCTGGGGCCACAAGTGGTCTAAAAAAGCGGAGAGATGAGGCATCATTACGGTTGAGAATAGTTCCAAAGAGCAAAGCAGCTACTTCTCCCATAGGACAAGCTTTTGGATTCACAACTTATGGGACATCAACATCCACTAACTAATCAAATAGTACATGAGGCGCTCGATCTACCAAATCATGATGAACAACCAATATGTGAGGATCATCTATGTGGAGGTTAGCCCATTGTGTTCGAGGAGTTGTAGCCTCTGGATGGTGAGCATCTAACTACTGAGGACCATTCATATTAGTAGCCTATGACTTCATCTACATAGGAGTAGATCATGTCACCTCACAAAATTTTAGTGTACCAGGTGCATTTAAAAGAAGGGGATTTTAATTCCAATGTTGGAAAATTTTTAACAGGATTACAATAACAAGAGGGGTTTTTGAATTCAACTTTAGAAAAGAATCTGTTGGTCCATAAGTAAAGAGGGGTGGTTTTATTGGGGGAAATATGTTGGTTGGGTTTTTTTTAATACCCCTTGAACTCACATGATATATAGGATTTCTTAGTAGTGCATCCTCGGAGGTTGTACTCTAAATTGGCTATGACTTGATTTAGGATTGAATTGTGCTTTCTCTTATCTAGAATACCTATTAATATGTAGTTTTAATTGATGATGATAATTAGAAACAAAAGAAATTGAAATAAAATAAAGAGTCAAGATTTACCTTCTTGTTATTGAGAATAAATAAAAATCCTTTGAAACACTAACCTCTGTCTCGATATGAATGTCATGGCACAATTGGGCGAGTGTACAAAATTGTCTAAGTGATATATTACTCAAGAGGTTTCCATTCTCAATTACCACAATGTCAAGTGATTCATTCTCAGGAGCAAAAGAGTTAAGATCTTGATATATTAGAACTAGTTGCTTCCTAATCATCATACTGCATTTATAGTAAAAAGAAAATATAAAATTTCATGAGTCGCAATCATGTGCTTAATTTTAATCAAGTTGTACCCAGCATTGTTTTGCAAACCTTGATTGAACATTTGCAAGTAACTCTACAAAGACAATGATTGGCATGAAAGTGTTTATTCTGACAATTCTAGTAGCAATGCCAAGCCATAAATACTATTGTACTTCTATAAATAGCTTGAATCTTCATGTCTTTGTTATACTACCATGAAGAGTTTGCCAATCCATGGAGTTATTTTGGCATTTCTAGTAGCAATGCCAAGATATAAAAACTGTTGTACTTCTCTAAATAGCTTGGCTCTTTATGTATTTGTTATACTACCATGAGGAGAAATGGCTATTCCATGGTGTTTCATTTTTGAATACTTTGTTTTTTCAACACACCATGCACATTACCATTGTCCAATATACCCAATGGAGGGAGCTTTGTTACAAATCTACCTTGATAGTACAATTCTCCTATTGTCCATGTAACACATCCAAGAATCCTAAAAAACATTTGAGGAGCATTTGAGAGGCTAACACTATTCATAAGATAATGGGTTTATGTTTGAAACAAAAAATCAGACATTGGGGGTTAGGACAAGCAAAAAGCACGGGTTAAAAAATATGAATACTTAAAGGGTTCAAGAACAAAAAAATGTCTTCTAGTTATACACTGTGAAGGCTCAAAGAAGCCACAAGTACACTTGGTATGTATTATGGAAAATAGTTTGGATAATCTTACAATGCAAGTTCTTTATGAATGTACACATGTTGAATAAGTATTTGTTTATGGATTCCATTCCATGGAGTTTTTGAAAGTCTTTCACCCTAACCTTCCAAGTTGCGAAAAAAGTGTAGCTTGATCGGGATCTCTTTCTTCTCATGGGTTATAGTAGCATCCATCTTCCCTTTAAGACAATGAATATTTGATGTCTACCTTCTACACTGGCCCTATTGGAAACTTCTATAGAATATATAGAAGGAAGAGGTTGATGAGGAAAAAAGCTTGCATTGATATCTTGGTCCTTGACATTTTGACCAACATAGCATTTTGCTCATTTTCAATAATGGTTTCCCGTTGCCATTAAAAACTTATAAAAGACAATCCAACCTAGAACTTGAGCACCTAAAAAGTCAAGGAAAATTGCTCATGTCTATATTTTAGCAACACAATGTTTCACACAATGCACGGTAGTGGTCCATTGGAAACTTGTGTAAGACTATTAAATCTAAAAAGTAAACATCTAATGCTCAAAGAAACAGGTCCAAAAAGCAAAGAGCTCACGTTTATTTCCTCGTTATTTTATATCTTCACAACCTCTATAGATGATATGCTAGTTTTAGATTGATGAGAAATAACTCTCACCTCTATGTAAAGGCCTTTTGCATTGTGGATTGCACACCATTTTGCATTGGGACATCCTCGGTGTTTCCACTCAGAATGGATGATTCATAACAAGACTAAACTTGCAAATGGGTTGAAGGAAAGCAAAAGAACAACTTTAGGAGCGAAATAAAAAGAATACTTGACTTATGTGAAAGAGACATGAATATGCCAATAGCTGAAATGCAAGCAGGAAAACTAGTTCAGTGGAGAAATAACATTTGAGTCTTTTGTTTGTGAAAGATAATTGAACATGCCAATGGGTGAAACACAAGCAAGAAAACTAGTTTAGGAGGGAAATCACATTTGAGTCCTTGATTTTTTTCAAAGATGACAGTGTTAGGTTTAGAATCTTATTAAGATTCAAAAAATATCACTTCATTTAATATTTATAGTTGTATATCTTAAAAGTTTTATTTTTTTCTCTTATTAAGTGAAATTATTCTAATTTTGCTAACGTTATGTTGGCCCGCTTGTGATTGGTGGAGAGGGATTTTTTGATTTGGCCAAAGGGCACCCAAATGAGATCCCTTTCTTCCTAATGCTAATTTATAGAACATGTAGTGACCTAAAGTACAACTACCATAATGATAAACAACTAATGCTCTTGTAAGACCTGTAGCTTTTCTCATGCACCATGCATAAGCACTCCACAAAATATGCATTGGTATACCTCTACCATGACGTGTATGTATCCAATGGGTACATACACATCACCATGAAGTCTCGTGCCTTCCTCATGAGCTCATCGTGTTGGTATGTGAGTGTTTTCTCCTTTTCAAGGCTTGCCTTTACCTCCTTCGTCATCCTATCAAATGCCTCCCAAATTTTTCTTTGTTCTTACGTTGAGCCACCAAGTAAGTAACATGAGAGAAGAATCAATGAAATCATTTAAAAAAAGAACAAAACATCTCTGGTACCATAATAGCCACAACACTTGCACTCTCACTACTTGTCAGTGCCCCGGTGCTCTAGATGGACTATCTCCCAAGGAGCTCCTAAGAGCAGGTATGCATAATGCATAGGGACACCCATTATTTGGTCTAGTGCCCACAGTTCATGAACAGATGGGGAATATCCTCTGTCTCCCTTTTTGCAACGTGCACATTTTCCATCCCCATGCCCAATTCTTCAAGCTTTGCTGGTTGTCCAAACTTCTTTGTATGAATGATGAGCCAGAGCAAGCCAGACTGTTTCTTTGGGATTTCCTATCCCACATCTTCTTGAACCTCCTTTCCCACATTGCTGCTGGGTATTGCCCTACCCATGGATTTTTTATTGAGATGTGCAATTAGGTCCTCTTGGTTCTCCTGAATGATAGGAGCTGCTAGCCATAGTTGATTTTTCCCCTCCCATCTAAACTCTCTAATTGAAGGCTTGGCCCTTCCTCCCATCCATGTTAGGGATTCAACATCCCAAAGATTTTGTCACTCCTTAGCTAGTGTGGCATCGAATCGATTGAGTTTGAATTTTGCCGCTACAACCTCTTCAATCCTCCACCTTCTATTTGGTCTGTCCCACAAGTCCTGCTAGTATTTGATTCTTTTTTGGTTGAGATGGAGAGCCCCTTTGATGGCAAGTTCATGTGTAGGGGATGAAATCTAGATGACCGAAAACCAAACTGGTTGGAGAAAGTTCATATTTTCCATGAGGAATCTTTCCAAAGGAGATGCGGCTTGAGAAGTTCCCATGCTTTCCACATCCCCTTCCATAATTCTGATCCTTTGGCCACAAAGGGTCCCTTGCTGAAAACTGTTGTGTCTTCAGGGAGATTTTTCCATTGCTTGCATCTATAAGTTTTGAGTTTTTCAATGTTTTTCCTTACCAAAAAGGCCTAGTTAGTCTGCGGTGCCTCGAAGGTCTTGATAATCCACTCTGCCATGAATCTCACCACACTGACAACTCCACGTTTACTATACCCAGCCCTCCTTTCGCTTTGGGCATCGTGCAAAATATCCACTAAACCTTAGCCAAATTTTCTTTGCCCCATGTCTCCTCCCCATAGGAAAGGCCTGGAGAGTGTGTGGATCTAATTGAGTGCTTTCTTTGTGGGGAACCAACATGAAATAAAGTATATTACTGAAGGGTAGACATAGTCATTCAGTAAAAAATTTCTCCAGGCTAGTGTGGGTTGGAGACCTTTCCATTTTGATATCTTCTCTTTGACTTTTTGAATGACCCATTCCCACCTACTTTTTAAATGACCCATTCCCACCTACTTTTGTTTGAGCACTTGAAGCCCATTGGAATTCTGAGCAACCTAAAAACCTTACCTTCTTTAATTACTTTGCACCCCATCTCTAGCAGAGTATTTGGCAGTTGGGATCTTGTGCCAAAGATTTTGGTCTTACTGTGGTTGGCCCCCTTGAACTAGAGGCTAGACAAAAGGTCTTGAGGCAGTTCAACATAGTGTCCACTGACGTCAGGTCATTTGCTGGGGTGAGGTTTGTGTCGTTAGCAAATTACTGGCACACAATTTGTTTGTTCCCTTCTAGTGAATACCCATAATGTTACCTTTTTCCACCTCTCTTTGAATTAGCCATCCTAGTGAGTCAGCTGCTATGGCGAAGAGCAGAGGTGAAAGGGGACATCCTTTTCTAATAGATGTTTTTAAAGGAAAGGCGTTTGAGGTTTAGCCATTAACTTCCACTTTCGCAATTGCCCCTGTAGCAATGCATTAACATAGCTCCTGAAGACAGGTCTAGTTCCCATGTCCTCTAGAGACTGAAGGATAAAACCCCATTCCATTATTTCATAGGCTTTGTCGAAGTCGACTTTCATGAAACAAATGTCTTGCCCATGATCTTCCACATACTCTAGCCCTTCCCACAGTGTGAGAATTTCTTCCAAAATGTGTCGCCCCTACGTAAGCCTTTTTTCTCTTCTCTAATCCAAACTGCATTTTCCCTTTTAGCCTGAGTGCTAGAGCCTTGGTGAACATTTTGTAGCAGGTATTAAGTATTGTGAGTGGCCTCAAATTCTTGAGTTAGTTTCTCCTTCGGCCCTCCTTTTTGGATTAGCTTAATCATTCCTGTGTTAATTCTAAAGTCAATAAATTTTTTTGCTATCGTTTCTTTCTAGAGCATCATGAGGAAGGGTCTTAAAATCTCCCAGTATAAAACTTGAAAAAAATTTGATTATTAGAAGGTTGTCTTCCCTTGGTGTCTTTCCCTTGGCCGTATGATATACTGCTACCTTCAATTCTTCCACTATCACCTCCCTTTCCAGAAAGGTCGTGTCAAATCTTGCTACCACTTTAGGCTAGGCTTGACTGCACTGCTCCACCGCTTCTTGCTTCCTGGTAGAATGAGTTTCTGATTCCCCCTGGGAGTGTTGTACTACAGCTTGTATGATCAGATCTTGGTTGTTTAGTGTTGGTTCACCCACATTGAGTTCTTCGATCATTTATTGGGCGTATTTTTTCCTAAGCATCCAGAACATTCCCTCGTTTGCCCTATCACCTTTTCCCACCCACCAGCCTCTTGTGTAGATGGTTGCTTGTTGTGCTTCAGCTATTGCTTCTCTTCTAAGGTTTTCCTTGATTTCTCTATAACTGATTTGCCCTTGTTCAGTAGAGTCTTCTTCTTTTGCTTTCATTTCTTCCTCTTGTTTCTCCCATCTCTCCCGTCTTGAATTTTTTGCCCTTTTTTTAATTGCTTTGAGGAAGATCTTTGTTCTCTCTATTGCACTGACCCATTTGTTGAAGGTATTAGATGAGCCCCAAAAAGCCACCCACCAGATGAGGCTAATTTTGTCTTTAACATAGAGCAATTGGAAAAACAAGGGATCAACTTTAAGATAGGATTTGCCTATTCTTCCCTCTCCCTTATCAATGTGCAAAAGAACCGAGTTGTGATCCGAGAAAGGGAGAGTGGAAAGCCCTTTGACCTTGAACGTGATAGCCTCCTCACAAATGGACTTAGATGCATAAATTATGTCAATCCTATTAGAGCTATATATAGCTCGCCCTAACTTGAACTAGGTCTCACCTATATATGTGTAACTAGTGATCAATATGAATTAGTCTGTTGGAGTCTATTTGGTGTGTCTATCGTCTCTTCTTCTTCTCTCTCAACATGGTATCAGAGCTACAAAGGTCTTGCTATTGTATGCTCACTGCTATAACATAGAAAGATAGGAAGTATTAGTTGTTGATTTGATTACATAGCACTTTCAGAATCTCATCACTTATTACATGATTCTTTTATGCTGGATGTATTTGTCCTTCTTTCTTCTCATGCAATATGGGAATATCTCATTGCTACTTTTGAGAAGAAATTTGTCATAGAGATTCTTTATCTTCGTAATCTTTTGAGCACTCCATACAAAGTTGGAGCTCCTATGATAACTCATATTGAGTCATTCAAGAATATCATCAATCAACTTGCTGTTGCTGGTGCACTTGTTCCACAAAATCAATTGGTGACCTATCTTCTCGACATAGTCTAAGATCCATTATATGATAATATTGTTACCATCCTTTCCAACAAAAATGAGATTGATTTTGATCAAACATGTATTTATTTGATTGAGTACGCCCAACAACGCGAGCGTCGTAAAGACCCTCATGAATTTGTCATGATAACAATGGATGATGCACATTCAGAGACAACTTGTGTTGCTCGCAAGCATCCTTTCTCCAAATATGGACGTGGTGGTCATCCATACAGAGGTGGTAATTCTTCTAGTCTCAAATATCCTGAGAAACATTGTTCTTATTGTGAAAAGCATGGCCATGTTATCTCTGATTGTTGGGCTCGACAATATGATGAGGAACATGGTGTTACCACTAAGCAACCCCGCTTATCCAATAATTCTCCTTGCGAATATTTTGGTTGAAATCATCCATCCTTTCAGTGCTACATGAGGCGTTATGATCGCGAACATACTCAAGCAAATGCTGCTCAACAACAAGACGCCCATATGCATCAAGAGGCAAATCATATCTGTTTTGATGTCTCTCTAGAAAGGATAATTCATGTTCGAGATGGTTTCACTTTTATTGTTGATTCTAGTGCTACTGGGGTAATATGATATATCAATCTCAATGGTTACATAATTATCATGCTCTTCTTCATAAGAAATTGGTTTATCTTACTGATGACACTACCTGTCATGGGTGTTGGTGATTTATATCTTGGCATTCTTTCTTCAACAAGAGTCTTGCGAGGCATTCTCCATGTTCCAAATCTTTAGAGAAATCTTCTTTCTATTGCACAACTTGTTGATCTTGGTCTCTTTATTGGCTTTGACCACATACAGTGTTGGATTGAAAAATATGGACATACCATAGCAGTTGCTCCTCGACATGGTAACCTCTTTCAACTTTCCTTAAATGACGATATTGCTAATGTTTATAGCCCCTGGTGATCTAGATTGCAAGCCATGGCATCATCATTTTGTTCATTCGGATTTTCCCAAGCTACTTGCTATAAATCGTCATGATCTTGTGGATGGTATGAATCTCCCAGCTCGTCCTCACATGGGCCTCTATGAATTTCTTTCATGCATCTACTTCAACTCATTCATATGCTTTATTGGATCTTGTTCACACTGATATATGTGGACCTTTTCCTCCATCTAAGTCTTTCTACAACTATTTCATCACTTTCATTGATGATTGGTCTAGATATACAACTGCATTTCTCTTGTGACATAAGTCACAGGCCTTATCAGTATTCAAGCAATATAAAACTACTATGGAACTTCATACTGGTTTTGGATCAAGACCCTTAATAGTGACAATGGTGGAGAATATATTTCTAATCTTTTTAATGATTGTTGCATTGAGTGTGGCATTCATCATGAATATACTGTTCCATACTCTCCTCAACAAAATGATAATATTGTTACCATCCTTTCTGACAAAAATGAGATTGATTTTGATCAAACATGTATTTCTTTGATTGAGTACGCTCAATGACGCGAGCGTCGTAAAGAACCTCATGAATCCGTGATGATAACAATGGATGATGCAGATTCAGAGACAGCTTGTGTTGCTTGTAAGCATCCTTTCTTCAAATATGGACGTGGTAGTTATGGACGTGGTGGTCATCCGTGTAGAGGTGGCAATTCTTCTCGTCTCAAATATCCTGAGAAACATTGTTCTTACTGTGATAAGCATGGTCATGTTATCTCTGATTGTTGGGCTTGGCAATATGATGAGGAACATGATGTTACCACTAAGCAACCCCGCTTATCCAATAATTCTCCTTGCGAATATTGTGGCAGAAATCATCCATCCTTTTGATGTTACAAGAGGCGTTATGATTGCGAACATACTCAAGCATATGATGCTCAACAACAAGATGCCCATATGCATCAAGAGCCAAATCATATGTGTTCTGATGTCTCTCCAGAAATCTCCAGAAAGGATACTTCATGTTCGAGATGGTTCCACTTTTATTGTTGATTCTAGTGCTGTTGGTAATATGACATATCAATCTCAAGGGTTACATAATTATCATGCTCTTCCCCACAAGAAATTGGTTTATCTTGCTGATGACACTACTTGTCAAGTCATGGCTATTGGAGATTTATATCTTGGCACTTTTTCTTCAACAAGAGTCTTGCAAGGCGTTCTCCATGTTCCAGATCTTCAAAGAAATCTTCTTTCTGTTGCACGACTTGTTGATCTTGGTCTCTTTATTGGCTTTGACCACACACAGTGTCGAATTGAAAAAGATGGACATACCATAGCAGTTGCTCCTCGGAATGGTAACCTCTTTCAACTTTCCTTAAATGATGATATTGCTAATGTGGTTACAGCCCCTGGTGATTTGGACTACAAGCTATGGCATCATCGTTTTGTTCATTCGGATTTTGCCAAGCTACTTGCTATAAATTGTCATGATCTTGTGGATGGTATGAATCTCCCAGCTCGTCCTCACATGGGCCTATGTGAATATTGCACTCTTGGCAAGCATCATCGAAAACCCTTTCATGCATCTACTTCAACTCATTCATATGCTTTATTGGATCTTATTCACACTGATATATGTGGACCTTTTCCTCCATCCAAGTCTTTCTATAGGATTTCATCACTTTCATTGATGAATGGCCAAGATATACAATTGCATTTCTCTTGTGACATAAGTCAGAGGCCTTATCAGTATTCAAGCAATATAAAACTACTGCAGAACTTCATATTGGTTTTTGGATCAAGACCCTTCGTAGTGACAACGGTGGAGAATATATTTCTAATATTTTTAATGATTATTGCATTGAGTGTGGCATTCATCGTGAATATACTGTTCCATACTCTCCTCAACAAAATGCTCATGCAAAGCGTAAGAATCACACTTCTCTTGATGCTATGCGATGTATGCTCCTTCATTCTAGATTATCTCAAAGCTTTTGGGCAGAAGCACTTCTGACATCCATCTTTGTGCAAAATCATCTTCCTACAACTACACCTTCTGGTCAGATACCAATCACAGCTTGGATAGGGGAGACTCCTTCTATATCACATTTTCGAACTTTTGGTTGCATTTCTTATATTCATGTACCAAAAGAGACACGGAAAAAGCTAGATCTTCCTGGCAAAAAGGTCATATTCATTGGATATTCTCCGAATTCTAAAGGTTAAAAATTCTATGATCCCTCTTCTAAGAAGGTGATAATCAATCGTGATGCCATATTCAATGAGCAGTTAATGGGAGGGGCATGGTCTATCGAGGATGTAGAGGACAATGAGTCCTTACTTTCTATCTTTCCTTTTCTATTTGATACTGATTCCACTTCTGATGTCATTACTACTCGTTCATGTGATGGCATCACTTCTACTCCATCTGCAGAGCAATGTGTTGACAATCTTGATTTGGATCCTGCACATACATAGGCCTCTGATGATAGTGTTGATATTTATGTTGATTTGCCTATTGATTTTGAACATGGTTCTACTCATGATTCTGTTGATGACTTTGAAATCATTGATCATGCAATGGTTGCTGATGAAGACCCTACTACTTATACAGAAGCTATCTCTTTTGCACAAAAGAGTCAATGGCAAGAGGCAATGGAAGCTAAATATGATTCTTTGATCTCTAAAGGTACATGGGTTCTTACTGAACTACCTCCTGGTCGCACTGTTATCAAATGTAAGTGGGTTTATAAAACCAAAACTAAAGTTGATGGTTCTTTTGACAAGTTTAAAGCTCGTCTAGTTGCAAAAGGATACTCACAAATTGCAGGAGTTGATTATCATGATACTTTTTCACCCGTTGTTCGTAGCACAAGTATTCAGGTACTCTTGGCTTTTGCTACTCAATTTGATTTGGAGATTCATCAAATGGATGTGAAAACAACTTTTCTTAATGGAGATCTTAAAGAGGAGATTTATATGGAGCAACCAGAAGGGTTCATACTTCTTGGTCAGGACCATCTTGTTTGTCGCCTTCAAATGCTCTTTATGGTCTAAAACAAGCTTCCCGTTCTTGGTACATGAAAATTGATCAGTTTCTAACATCTCAAGGTTTCAACTCTTGTTTCTTTGACCCCAACTTATATGCCAAACATGATGGTGCTCTTTTTGTCATTCTTGCTCTTTATGTGGATGACACCATACTTGTTTCCAACAATCTCGATTTCTTGCAACATGTCAAGAAAATCTTATCCTCAGCATTTGATATGGTTGATCTTGGTGACATTCATTCATGTCTTGGTATTCAAGTTCAGCAATTTCATCACAAGGGATTTTTGCTACTTTGACAAACAAAATTAATTCAAGATGCAGTTCAAAAGTTTGGCTTGATGAATGCTCACTTTGTGACCACTCCTTGTCTTGTGAGCTCTGTAAAAAATACTTGATTAACTCATGATGTTGAGGTTTCACATCAACCCTATGCCAATCTTGTTGGTTTCCTATAGTTTGTCGGTTTGAACACTCGACCAAATATTCTTTTTACTGCCAATTTTCTAGGTCAATATCTCGCTGCTCCCTCAATGCAACATTGGTCTGCAGTAAAACGTGTTCTAAAGTATTTGAAAGGCACTTATGATTTTGGATTAGCTTATCGACGTCATACAGAATCATCTTCTGTGATGTCTCTTGATCTTTTGGGATATATAGATGCAGATTGGGCAAGCTCTCACTTCTCTATGCAGTCTACAAGCGGTAATTGCTTCTTTATCAATGGTTGCTTAGTCTCTTGGGCAAGTAAGAAGCAACGTTGTGTTGCTGTTTCTACCACAGAATCTGAGTATGTAGCGGCTTCTCTAGCAGCTCGAGAATTGGTTTGGCTACGACAATTGCTTGTAGATATTGGTCATCCTCCATCATCTAGTACTCCTCTCAGATGTGATAATCAAAGTGCCATAAGTCTGGCTAAAGACTATGTTCAGCATAACAAATCCAAACATATTGCTGTTCATTACCATTATGTTAGACATGAAGTGAAGAAAGGGATGATAATGATTGAACATTGTCCCACTTCTCAGATGATTGCAGATATTCTCACTAAATGACTTAGTGAGGCACGCTTCACAATGCCACGATCAGAACTTGGAGTTCTTAACACCTATTTCATTAATTTTGGACTTTTTCTGTTGTTTTTGGACGAAGCCCAAAAATCCTTCCCAAATGAAAACTTTACTTTGTGAAAATATCCTTCCCAAATCAAAATTTTACTTTCTGAAATATTCTTCCCAAATCAAAAGTTCACTTTGTGGCACTATCATATTCACATAAAAATATTGTTTTTTCAATCTATACTTTTGCACCAACATGCAAGAATTTGAAATAATCCTATATTAGAAATTCTAGCTATATCTAACTTATTTGTTAATTTAATTATTTTTAATATTTTTCCTTGACGTGATAAATTTATAAATCCATGAAAGGAGACTTAAATATTTCATGAAAATAACATTGTCACTCGCAATATGCACAAAATTTTTAAAACTTTTAATAAATAGAAAAAAGACATGATGCCATAAGACCCAAGTTTTGTATTGAACCAAAGAGGTATAATAGCAATTATATCTATTATTATATGATTACATTGAGAGACGTTGCTCTCAGCTAGAGTCTTTATATCCTAAATGATATAGATTGAACATATGTTTACAATTTAAATTGTTGCTCTTAAAGAGCCTCAATTCGTGCCATTTGCATAATTTGACTCCCCATTGTCTTATTGCTTAATGTCATGACAGTCCCTTGCCAGGTGCCATCTGCATAATGACTCCCACTTGTCTTGCCAAGCCTTGCTTCTTGGGTGCATTGACTCCCCATTGTCTTATTGCTCAATGCGATAGTCCCTTGCCAGGTGCCATCTGCATTAACTCCTTATTGTCTTGCCAAGCCTTGACCCTTGGGTGACATCCAGTGCAAAATACAGGTGCCATCTGCATTAACTCCCACAAGTTGTCTTGCCAAGCCTTGCCTCTTGGGTGCATTGACTCCCCATTTTCTTATTGCTCAATGTGATAGTCCCTTGCTAGTTGCCATCTGCATTAACTCCCTATTGTCTTGGCAAGCCTTGACCCTTGGGTGACATCCAGTGCATATTTTGACTCTCATTTGACATAGGAGGTGATGACTCTGATTATAATTGTCTTGGATTGGCTTCTTGCCAAGTACCCAAATAAAATCCTTCAATGGACTTCAATACAAAGCTTTGATCATGGACATTCTTCATTTGTGCTGTCTCCTTCTACTTCCTCCATGGCGAGCATCCTTAAAAATTCGTGTATATGCAAAATAGTTTGCTGTGGTATTTTTATTTTTCCTTCTACCTCATATCCCATGCGCTTCTTTGATTTCTTTGCCCTTGAATGCCAAGACACTATGATTGTCTCCGTCGAAACTTGAGAGACTGCTTCATCATTTGGGACCCACTCCTTCATTATACAATTAGTATACAATGTGTTGTTATCCATATTCTCCTTCTTGCCCTTTGGCTCATACCATACCGCTGTAAATGTTGTAGCTCTCCCTTGGTCATCTCTTTGCACATCAACTACTTTTGCAACCCAAAACTTCACATTCTCATATTCATCATCCGATGGCCGAACCACAACAAAACAATCGACCTCTATATCTACTTATGGCATAAACTCTCTCTTCTTCAGTCCACAATATGGACGTGGGAGTAATGATACAAATTCATTTTCAAAGACTGGAGCTGGGCACAAATTGTTATGAACATTTGGCCAAAACATATTGCATTCTTCCTTGACATCCTTTGAGCCTCGCATTCTCTCAAGGTTCTTTATTAAATTTCGTGTCTTGTTAATTACAGTGATAGTGTGTTCTCTCCAAGTAGGCTTCGAATCAGGATATCTCCGTAGCATTTCCTCTTTGTATGTAATAAATGCTTTTAATCCTTCTATTTCACAGTTAGACCTCTCATTGAATTCTTGTATAGGAGCCCATGTTGGATACCTTTCCTTGCTGGGAATTGAAGTTAAGAGACTGTAAGGTTCTTCAGGTTCCCATTTTGTATCATGAGAATACTGTTGCCGTTGCATTACGGGTTTTTCATCTTAAAAAAAAAAACAAAAGTAGTGTGGATTGGTATGACCTGTCAATGCATCACCACCCATTTGTATGAAAGGTAGAATGAAGCTCTTCCAATCATACATTCTTTCGAGCCTCTCACATACTGTACTTTCCTTACGACCACCAACTTGCCTGCCACATCTTCTTACCAAGTCATCTATTGTCTCCACATCCTTGCATTTAAGCTCCCTTGAGACTGTGCTAAAAACCTAATCGAAATCCTCATGTGTATGCCCAACATACAAAAATCCACATTCGACCTCATTGAAGATTCGATGAGCAACTAGCATGGAGCAGAATGCAAACATGAGTACATTCTTATTTTCTCACCAGCAATAATCATCTTGTATTCTCAAAGTTGGTGGTAGGCGACCTTTTTCTACATGTACATTGCGAATTGCCTTCATAATAGATGTTACAACTTGATTGCTATCATGTAGATGCAAGGAATCAATCCATATATCTGCAAGGAACTTCATTCCATGCACTAACACTCCACATAGATGTGTCTTTAGAAAGTGCTTTCCTTGTAATTTAGATGGAGTGGTAACAAAACGAGGCAATGTTGTTGTATTGTTGTTGTATTCTGATCCATGCC